>NC_053154.1:249251131-249551131 GCF_016835505.1 Polypterus senegalus
TCTTTGGTTATATTCTTGAATAAAAGCACAGTTGTTTTGCTATACCTTTTGTGAAAGTATTTATTTGATATTTGGACTGAAGTCTTCAAACATTATACACTTCACATCATTATTACTATAACATGGAAAATGTTTCTGTTTTAGTTTTGTGTTCAACTTTTCCTGCATCGCATTTCCTGCCATCCAACATTTACCCAGATTGTTGTAGACACAGATCACACATGAAATGTATGGATTCCAAATAATGATATATTATTTACTCTATACAACCCAAGGCACCTCACACCCAGATAAACATACTTGATCTGGGAGAACTTCACCTCTGTCGGTGGGGAATGGGATAGCAGGCTGCTTGCTACTTGTGTTGATTGACACATTTGCAAAACAAAGACACTGATGAAAAGGTGCATAAAGGAATTTAAGGTGGCCATGGCATTATGACTTTTTTCATAGGAGGAATTCTAGTATTAGGGAGAAAAGAATATATTAGGACCAATCTGGAATTGTCTGGATTTGTGGTCATAATTTGATATTTATGTATTCTCATAATGTGTTATTATTGTTTATTACAATTTATATTTTCTTGTTATTTTTTTACATAATCTCAGCACTATTTTTTGTGCCTGTTTTAACATGGGAAGTGCCATTTTCAGCTTATGGTTAAATTGACATGAGAGAGTATTATGTAGTCATGGGGCGATCAAATCAAAATTTGAAAGAGAATTATAGTAAACAGCTAAAGTGAGAAATTAAAAAGTAAAGGTGACAAAGGACAGTGCCCTTTTTGGGAATTGTTGTGAATGTACAATGATTGAAAGTTGGCTGAATCAGAAGTATGACTGCTTGATCATATTATCAGACTTTGTACAAAAAACATAAGTACCAGAACCTGCTAAAAACCATCACAATTCTTAAGGTCAAATGACTTTAAAGGACAGCAGGAAAAAATGGGGCCTACTTTGATAATATAGGGGGCAACTGCAGAGTAGTGGGATTAAATAAATTTGTTGTTGTTTGGCTGTATTCATTTATGGATTTTAGATCATAAGCTTTGAGCAGGTAGCTTTACCTGTATGCATTCAGTGTTGTCATCAGAGAAATGGGGTGGTAGTTAATATAAACAGAAATCTCCTCACTATGTTTTAGAAAAAGCATAATTATAAGCCAATGTATTAAGAGTTTTATTATTGGTATATTGGTTATTTATTGGTTCCAAACAACTGAGGAGGATTTCAGGAGGAAGGTTTTCTGGGCCTGTTGATCTCCTCAGACTCAGATTTTACATGTGCCATAAATTCAGAAAATGAGAATACAGAATCTAACAAGAATGTTTCTTCTACAGAGAGCCCAAGGAGGGCTAGACCTTTTGGAGAGGAATTTTCCAAAAATAATTCTGAATCTTAAGGACAGAACTGACAGCTCACAATCTGCTATTGGGACCTCTAGCCTGGTGTCTCCAACCCTGAAAATTTGTCAATTAACCTAACATGCACATCTTTGGGGTGTGAGAAGTAGAATGACAAGAGAAAAAAAAAAAACCATACAGACCCAGGGGACGAACATACAGATTCCATGCTAACTATTGCTGTGAGGCAGCAGTAATGCTACTGCAGTATTATTCCAATGCTGAGTGAGAGCTGAACCTTTAAGAAAGCAAAGTATTTTGATAAGTAGATGCACATTTTGTATCTTTGTTTTAACATCCATCAAAGAGGAATGTTAATAAGTGAGATTTTGAGTGGTTTATTTCAGTGTGCTCTCATTACCAAGTTACATTTAATTAGACTGTTCAGATGATCTGAAGAACACAGGATATAAACACCACTCAATGCCATGAATCATTTTAATCTTTTTTTTATTCTGTAACATGTTTATAAAAAACAGGAATTGGTTTTATCCCAGTGTGCTGTTAAGAAACTGCTGAAATGGCAAGCCCCATGTTTCCTGACAATGAATTGGAAGCAGAAACAGAAAATCTTACACCTGATAGGTGTTAGGAGGCCTGCTGTGTAAAGCAGTGGTCCCCAACCTTTTTGACACCAAGGACGGCTTTACTAGAAGCAAATTTTTTCACGGACGGGTTTTGTTAGAGGGTTGGTGTTTGTGGAGTGTTTATGGGCAGGTTCGTAGGCCAGTTTTATACACAATTTACATTATTTTTCTATTATTATTAAGTTATAATTTAGTAATAGAAATTATACAGCTTATCATAATGCAGAATCTGTGAGAGCCTTGAGCTTCTTTTCCTGCAACCAGACGATCCCATCTGGGGACAATGGAAAACAGTGATACGTGAAGTGTGTTGCTTATGTTCAGTCTACTCTGTAATCTCGTTTTGGTTGCTGTCACTGCAGAAAACGCCATCTCACAAAGATAGGATGTTGGAAATGGAACCAGCTTCAATAGCTTCTTTTGTGTTATTTTAATCTTCTCCTGTCTACACATTATGCTGACGAGAATTTTTCTCAGCATTTCCTTGTGATAATACACTTTCAGGGTGCGAATGATGCCCAAATCCAATGGCTGAAGCACTGCCGTGCAATTGGTTGGGAGGAATTCAACGCGAACATTATCTAAATGCAGAAGCATGTTGTGGCAGCACAGTTATCAGAATTCAAATCATCCTTTTCTTCTTCTTCATATTGTGAGGTTTCTGAACTCTTTTGGGATCCCCCTCACCCAACAGGAACGGCACGCTAAAGTGTGTCCCGAAGTGCAATTGCCGCATCTGTGTAAGATTGTTTGTCCGTTACCGGGGCAAGACAACAGCAGACTCAAATGCAGCAGTTCCCATACGTTTGCAACCCGAGATTTTTCTTCTTTTTTGCTTATAACAAAGACATATGCATTGCATTTGTCATTCCAACAGATTGCACATCACACACATTAACACTGTTACCGTTTTTTCGTGTCTTTTCTATAGGAGGGTGACAATGAGTTCAGTTCCAATGGATGTTTATCAAATGTTGACAAGCAATAAGCAAAAGCCATCAGTGAAAACCATAGAAAACATCTATCCATCCATCCATTATCCAACCCGCAATATCCTAACCACAGGATCACGGGGGTGTGCTGGAGCCAATCCCAACCAACACAGGGCGCAAGGCAGGAAACAAACCCCGGGCAAGGCCCACCACAGGGCAACCATAGAAAATAAAAACAGCAAAAAAAAAAAAAAACAAGTATGAGGAAAGTTGCAAGATAGAAAAACAAATTTACAATGTTTCTGTGTGGGGATTGTTGTGCAAATGTGCACAACTGAGCTGTGACCACAGAACTAACTGCTCTGCGGACGATTAATCCAAGCATTTCAAGGTCACTTCGTTGTAATGGAAGTATCTTCTGGTGAATGTACTTCGTAGTAACGAGATTTCTATAGACTTGTGTCATAAAATAATTTGTTGTAATACTCTCTCACCTTGGTCTCTCTCCTCTCTCTGCAACACTGTAAAGCCCCACCCGCCTAGTGTTCTGAAAAGTGTAGGGGGCAGCCTTTTTGCTGTAGCCCTTCGCTGAGCAAACCTCCGTTGCCGGCAGTTCTCTCGTGGCCCGGCTGTCAGATGACTGCAGCCCGGTAGTGGGCCACAGACCGGGGGTTGGGGACCCCTGGTGTAAAGTACTCACAGCAACATAACCAGCACTTCCAATGGTTCTCCCCCAGCAAAAATACTTGAATCTTCCACATCATATGCATCTGTCAACATCTCTCAATACATCTGTATTTTGCTGAGGAATTTTCAAAACATAAACATAAATTTCACACAAAAGACTAGGAATGCATTGTAAATTGGGGTCATTTTAATCCTTTACCTCATTACTCTGGAATTTTTTAATAGTTTTATCTTCCATCCATCCATCCATTATTCAACCCGCTATATCCTAACTGATTCAGTTTCCATAAATTTTTTGAAGTTGTGTTATTTTTGTTACAAAGTATTCATAGTTTTTTTTCAATGCCATTTTGTTAATACATTCTTGTCCACAATGTTGCTACAGTGGTTACCACCAAAGTATGATCAGAGTTTGCAACCTTTGATGTCAGTATAAAGGTCATTACCATGCACTGTCTAGTCATCTGAGAGTGCAGATTCCACTAAAGACTTTTTGTGTGTGTTTCTTTGCTTAACGTTTCCCAGTTTAGATCATTTTGCTTTGTTTTCTCTGCCCAGTTCTGGGCTTAACATTTTGGCTTCATTATTTGGTTGAATCTGCCTTTCTGTTTTCAACTTTATCTTCTAATCAAATAAACAAAGAAAAACTTCCTCCTAGTATACCTAGGCAGGATAAAACTGAACTAAAACTCTAAAAGCCTATCCTGTGGGACTGAAGCACAAGCAGGAATCACATCTAGGTTGTATGTTGCACACTTACATAAACAGCTATACTTACTGACATTTCAAAGATGATTACTTAGTACTTCCTAAAAATATCACATATAAGAATAGTTTAAAAATGACTAAATATTAACAGAAGCATTTTAAAAAAAACTGTCAGGTATTGAAAGAACATTACCATGGCAATGTGCCATAAAGTCTTTAGTTCTTCAACTAGACTGAATTGTGTATATTGTTAGATATGATTACCAATCAATGCTTTTGTTGAAAGACTAGCATAACATCTTGTTTTGAGAGGTATTAATCAATATGGAAATGAATTACTTACATCTTAAAATGGTTAATGTTAATCAGTGGCATAAAGCCATCCTAAAATTTCCTCAGGTGAATCGTTAATCATTGGTGTAATCGGGTACCTACATGGGTGCACAATGATTTCATCACATACAGTATTTAAGATTATTTCAAAATTTCTGTAATGCTGCTTTTCTATCAAAAGTTTTTGTTGATGATCAGCTTTTCATTGCAGTAGCATAATTAGCTTTAGTTTTCATGTGATACTCTTATCAGACTGCTGTTTTCTAATCACTTTCTCAGCTTGGTGCCACTTTCAGTGTACACAGAAATGTAGCTTTATATCAACTACAAATATACATTGCTTTATCTTGACATGTTTGAATCCACTGTGAGGAAATAACTTCAGTATATAACATGACCAGCCTTGCTTTGACAATACATTAATATGCAAATATCAGTGTATTCTATAATAATCATTCTTTAAATACATTGAATTGATAATCACAGCATACTGTTATGGTAAGTAAAAGACTTAACAATAGGCTTCTTAGAAATCAGCTGTAATTAAACCAATACCATACACATATGTTTTATGTTTGCCAGTTGCACAAAGTAGTAGATTAAAATGGTCCATGGGAAATGTTATTTATATTATGAGTATGCTTCAGGGAAGCTTAACAGTTCAAAGGCCTTGGGAATGGTGTTAATATCCCTGGAGTCATACAGGCTGAAGGCATCCTTGAAGTAAATTTAGATAATCCAAAACTCTTTTCACAGTAGGTTAATCTGTAATTAATCTCACTGAGGCTCAATTATACATCTGCACAGGTCCTAGCACAATGTCACAATCCTGGATGGGTTTCTCATACTCTGTAACTGCTTGGCAATCATTTCACAGCTTTTTCACAAATTATGCTTTCCCTCTTTTGAAAAAATTCATTATTTTAGGGCACACCCCGACTGAATATAACAAACAGAGATGTCTAATAGTAGAAATGCAATTAGATATATACATTTGGGAGAGAATAATACGTTTTATTTATGTAGTGCCTTTCATACACTCAAGGACACTTTACAGTTCAATAAACACATTAACAAATAAAAAAGCAAATTACCTCAACTGTAACTTTTTACCCCAAAAACCATGGAGAAAAACCAGAAGGAAAAATGTAGAATGGACTTTAGAGATTAAGAAAGCAAATATAATAATGGGGGATTCTAACTTGAGATTACTGAATGGACATTATTATAAAAATCTGCAAATTGACCTTTACCCTGGACCCAGAATAGCTAACTTTATATCAATTTTTTTTTTATATTAAACCTCCAAACAATAAAGCCCATAATTTGATTCTTTCCATAGGTATAAACAATACAGACATATCATATACTGAAACTATTATTAAACAAACATAAGCTATGCTCAGAATTGCTTCTATGATCTTCCCCAGAGCTACCATTATGATTCAAGAACTAAACTACTCAGATCAATTAACATAAAAAACAGCAAATGATCCTGGAAGCTTTCAATAAATACATCACTCACTATGCAAATTATATCTCAAGACTGTCAGAGGAAGAATGCATTTTGCAAAAATAACTAATACATTGGACTAGATCCTCAGCACAAAGATTTTTTGCCAGGTGGCTCAAAGCTTTAAACTTCAAGTAAACCAGGCAAAAGCAATACAACAAAAGATAGAAATAAAAAACAATATCTTAAATCTTTCCAAATGGTTCACTTTAACTCAGCCACAGGAATATCTCTTATCTAGAGGGCTAACCTTTGTACCTACCCCAACAAGAAACAACAGATCAAAAGACAAAACAATAGCTTAACTGGAAAACTTCCACAGAAGAATAAAATTGATAGATAATTATCAAAATAAAGAAATAATCACACAAATGCCTTTTTGTCCAAAATCTAATTGGACAACTCAAAATGAAAAAATCAACACAAAGGTAAAAAAAATGTATAGCTGAAAACATCTATAAAATTAAACAAATCCCTAATAATTTTCATCATAATAAAGATAATATAACTACACAAGAAAGACAATCCCTGAAAGAACTACAAAAACTAAGAAACATAATAATGTTATAGTAAGTATTATAGTGTTAATGGACATATATTACAGAAGTTATAAAACAATTAGACAAAGAATATTACCAAAAACTTAACCTACCTATATACCTGTATAGGAAAACAAAATCTAATATATAATTGACAAGATGGTGAAAGACTAAGTGATAAATCATAAACAGGCAGAATTCCTAAAAGAACCCATAGAACCAAGGCATAGAAGATTTTACATTCTCCTTAAAGTCCATAAGAATCCAAAAGATTGGACACAACAACATCTGATCCCACAAGGTTGTCCTATTGTATCAGACGTTTATATTGACTTTTATCTTAAGCCTTTATCCCAATTACATGACACCTACATCAAACATACAACACATTTAATTCAAACAATGAAAACAATAACAGTAACCAAAAACACCTTATTATTTACTATTGATGTTAATGTTAACAGATACAGACATTCAACATGGCATACAAGTAACTAAGGAATGGTTAAACTAAAATCCACAGAAAAACAGACCTGACAGTTATTATCCTTATCACTAACCAGAAATGATTTTGTTTTTAATAATTAGTTCTATTTACAAACCAAAGGCACAGCCATGGGCAAGAAGTTTGCCCCGGCATATGCCAATCTGTATCTAGCCAGATGAGAATACGAAACTTTAGTAACCCTGATATGCAAATCGATAATATACTTACGATACCTTGATGATATTTAACATAAATAAACATTGGGAAAACATCAAGTTAACAACAAAGATCAGCAATACTCTAGTTTATTATCAAGACACAGAACTATATAAAAACAATAAACTACAAACCAGAACATATTTTAAAACAACAGACACACATGCATTGCTACACAAAGACACATACCCATAAAGTTATAGTATCCAATAGAATCTGTGGACTACATATTTTGACAAATCCTTAGTATGCAAAAGTCTGTGAATTCTTTAGTAATCACTATTTGAAGATAAAAAATACTCCCTAAATACAAATTGTATACTGTTTCATGCATCTAAATGCATCGCATTTTTGAAGATAAATCTGTGAATTACTCCTGAAATAATCATTATTGTGTATTTTCATGCCTCATGAATATTCAGGAGGGCTCTATTTAAAGAAAACAAACAGAGGATACTCAGCAATCAAAAGTCTTACTGCTGAGTCTGTTTTCTCATCAACGAAGTAATTACTACCCCAGGTGTAACACTTGAAAGGAGCTAGAAAGTTTTTACGAATGTTCATGGAGCCTGGAAATTGACATTTGAGATGAACCCAAGACAGAGAGGAAGTTACTTTCAAGAAAGTAGTCCATATAAGAGTGGCATTGTGGTTGACATGCTTGCCCTAATATTATCCATCCTCTCAGTTGACCGTTAAATGAAGCAGGAAGAATGACATTAGAGATTTTTTCTATTTAAGCAAAAAAGCACTAATTGTACTGATTTAATGTGCTTAGAATATCACTGTTCACAGGGCTAGATTCTTGTTAAAGTAGTAAAAATTTGAAAAACAACATCTTCTTTATCCACAGCTTTAAATATCTAAAATGATGAAGCAGCTTTTAGATATGCAAAACTTTATAACAATAGATTAAATAAAGAGTATCATTATTTTAACTCTTTGAACAGTTCCTATTTACATCTTAATGGAATACTTCACCCAAAAACTATTTTTATGTTACCACATGTAGATTGCAGAACACAATTTTTAATATTATGTTTACTTCCAGAACAAAGGTAAAAATAGTTTTTGATTGATCAGATGTCTATGTTGACCAGGACTGGACAACAGCAATCGATATCAAACTATCCATGAAAAAAATCTCATGTTATTCATCACACGTAACTGACATGTGAAGTCACCCAGTCACAATGATCTCACAATGTCCCAAATAAATGTACTTTTACTAAAATATTGTTAAATAAATCATTTCTAGAAAATACTTTTGTGAACTAAAACAGAATGTACTCAGACATGTCTGAATGTTTGAATGGAAGATCCCCCATATGCTGATCACGAGTTCAGCCCAGTAAGAGCTTATTCATTAGCTAATATTGCTTTTCCCACAATAGCATCAGTGCAAAGCTCAATGAGAGATAACTAAAGATTTAAAGTTAAAGAAAAATGAGTAAAACATTTATCAGGACGAGAATATGCCTCATACTTGTGCATATACAATATTTCAATGAGCAGAAGATTTGTTTTATAGTTTTATAGACTGCTCCTTAATAATCCTGTGACATTTCAGTTGTGGATATGAAAATAAATTAAATGAAAGGAGGAAGACAATTCAAATGTTTATTTGCATTTGGGCACATTCTAGTTTAGTTCATTTGAGGATTTTGTGTAAGTTACATATTTAACAATGACCATGGATGTTTTCATATTGTTTGCTGTTGTCCAGTATACTGTACGTTACCACAGACTTTGGTTCTATCAGAAACTTTCTTATCTCCGTTTTACATGATAACATAAAAAAATATCACTTTTGGGTGAAGTATTCAGCATGCAGCAATTTGATTAAAGTTCTGTATTACTAGGTTATGAAAAACTGCAAACTCATTTAGTCAAGTAGTTTTAAAAGACCTGAAACAAGAAGTTTAAAGTAGAATTTGTGACAAGGCAACATAAGGCCGTAGCTAGCTTTGGTCTCTTATATTTCTTGAAACATGGGTTCAGATCACAGCCTTGCCAATGCCAATAGGGAATTAGTGCATTGTACATGGATGTTGTTCAGATACTAAGCTTTATCTCACTTTCCAAACACATGCAAGTTAAGTTAACTGGTGACTCTAAATTGGCATTTTGTATAATTGAGATTGTTACTGTCTCTCAGTGTGTGTGTGCCTTAATGTAGTCATCTCATGTCCAGATTGTGCTGATGATACAAGTACAGGTATCTGCATGTTTCTATTTTGTGAAGTTTTGTATTTGCCTAGAAAAGATTGTTTTGAGATAATTTGCTTTGTTTTTATTATTGTTATTTATTATGTTCATTACATTGTTGACTTCATCACTTTGCATGCATTAACTTTTTTTTGCTGGCTGTGCCATTTTGAAGTCTGCTTTTGCTTTTGGCACAGTCTACTTTATAGAAACCATACTGGCTGTTAGTGATATGTGCTTAAAAGTTAAGTATGATTTCATGATGCTGACACATTAAAATGGCTATATCAATTTCTCTGCATCCAAACTTTGTATAAATGGTTCAGATTTATTTAGGGAAAATCTTTTTAGACTAAAGCCTCAGCTTAGAATTACAACAGCTTTTGGATAATATATTGTTTTTGACACTCATTTCTTTCACGTTTATTTTGGTTTGACTATAGCCTGTTATGATATCTAGAAAACTCCACAAATCTCTCTCTGCCTTTTTTTCCAGATTTTGTAGCATGTCATTTCCTAAAATATTTTAATGGCCAGAAATCTATATTGGACTAAGTCACTTTGGAGAATGGATAGATGGGGATATATTTACAGCAACATCTACTAACAAACTGTGGAAATAGACTCTGTTTATGGTCAGATATAATTAAGTCTCCAAGTGTTACGTGACTTATGATTTAAGTCTTAACAGGCCATTATATGTAATTAAGTATGTGAGATTTTAGGGTCATTACCAAGGAAGTTAGATGTAGCCAAGGTCAAACACAATAAGACAAGCAATTTAAAATAATGGCATCAGAATTATCAATAAGAAAATCAAGACTGTGAAAAAAGTATTTAATTTGTATGAGGTTTAATGCAGTTGGACATTTTTTTATAACATTTATATAATAGATGACGCCTATAAATATGTAGCAGTATAACAATTACGCATACAAAGGTCATACCCCTTTATATAGAAATGCAAAATTGTGCCATCCATACAAAAAAAAAAAATGATGGTGCCCATGATAATCTTTCAAAGCAGTAATGAGATGATGCAAACAATATAATGTTAGAAAAAACCTTATATGTGTGGTTCCAAACATGCCAATCATATATTGATGGGTACCTAATACTACAATACTCTTAAGGGAATGAAAATCTCTGCTAGGGACTCAATCTTAATCTTTCTGCCCATTACTTCCATGAACTTATTTATTATTACCCTGACTCATTTTATTTATTTTTCCATTATTATTATAATTAATCATACAGTTTTTATCAAGAGCAGGGGGGTATTTTCCGTACATCACTTAAATCATCCGAGATCAGATGCCTCATCTTGGAAGAGTTAATGCCGGTGAAATTCATCCAGGATAGGTCTATTTTTCAAACGCAGTGGTGTAGTCTAGCTGGATCTAATCATCTGAGATGAATGCGCGCGCCCGCACTGATTGAAAAGCCCATATATATTGAGTCTAGAAAAAATGATCAGCAAGTCTTTGATAGCCTGCAATAAAATGATGAAAGAACAGGCGCATTTTTTCACACATATATATATATATATATATATATATATATATAAATAAATGAAAACAGAGCAAAAACAAAACAAGTATTCAACCACCATCCACATATCAAGCTAGTTTAAATACCTGGAAATTATTATTATAAGGAAATATAGAAAGATAGATAGTGAATTCAGAAAGCATTTAGAACCATTCACTTTTTGCACAATTACTATTTTAATTTCAAAAGGATACATTTGCCATTTTTGCCCATCAATCTGCATTCAATAACCCATAATGACAAAATGAAAAGAAATGTTTTAGAAAGGTTTGCATATTTATTAAAAATCAAAAACTGAAACCTCTCATTAATATAAGTATTCAGACCCAAGATTTTAATCGGGTGACTCTTGTTTGCTTTAATTGTCATTGAAATGTTTCTAGGACTTGATTGTAGTAATTGCTCACCATGTTTCAGAACATGTGATGAAGAAAAAAAACCAGTTATTTCAGTTAGGTAAAATAACGACTAGAAACGCACTTGAAATTAAATTACAATGTTGTTCACAAACCATAAAACACAAAATACACAGTATGAATTTGATGTGGGGCTTGGAATATGCAAAGTGGCATTTAATGGGCACAATGATTGAGTAATGAGTGAAGAGCGTAACAGTGGATGGCCGCTCACTCACAAAATTTTTAAGCCAAACATAAAAGCAAATGTGAGAATAAATTGTTGGGATTTGTTTGTGAAAATGGAAACATCAATGCAATGTTGTACTTGACTGTACTGTAAATGGTGCACCTGCTGTGAGTGAAAAGTATAATTTTAAAAACAGCTGCACATATTGAAATGCAAACATGGTTTAATGGCAGATGCATACAAATGCAAAGAAAACTGACATTAATGCTTGTATTTGTATGCATAGTCAAGTCTGATGTGTATGCTGACACCTTTGCTACTATACAAGACACTTGCCATGCTTATTGCAGAACTGCATCATGCATTATAAGAAAGGACAGAAATACCTATCAGTTGTTCCTCATTTTGATGCCCGTTCACTCAGTGAAGGTAAAACAAACCCAAAAAGTCTAAAAACAAATTTTGGATAGCTGTTATAAATAACAAAAATGTGTATACTAGATAAAGTACTACTTCCTACTTGGAGAAAGTTCAGAATTGATTGCTAGGGAAACACAGTGTGACTGCTGATGTGACTCATGAGCCTTTCACAGGCCGTGTGAAAGAAGTCACTGTTGACAATATTTTCATACAATTTTGCATAGTAATAAGCTAATTGCTCAAAAGGCAACCATGCTGGGTAGAAAAATGTAAACAAAATTAGACAGGATCTAGCAGCCCTTCATGAAAAAACATAAAAGATGGTCAAGAAGATAGATACTTATAAAGTGCAGAGGCAACGCGAACACAGCAAAACAAAAGTTGATACAGTGAACCATTTGCAAGTTGCTCAGGCTGCAAAAATGACGGCTGACTGGTTGCCTTTAATCTACATAATTCATTAAATATTTAAAGCTATGTCCATAAGTATTTGGACTTTCACAAAATTTTCATAATTTTGGTTCTAAACATCACAATGGATTTGAAATGAAGAAATAATTAAATGATTAAAGTGTAGACTTTCAGCATTAATTCAAAGAGTTTAACCCTAGAATCCTGAAGCCTACGAAAAAAGTCTTAATGCCAGGCCACCTTAAATACCCTCACACCTCTCCTTCAGCGTCTTTTGTTTTGCAAATATGTCAATTGGCACAAGGAGCAAACAGCCTGCTAGCCCATCCCCCACTGACTCAGCTCAAGTAAGTCGCAAAGTTTTCCCAGCTCCAGTATGTTTATCTGCATGTGAGATGCCTTGAATTGTATAGGGTTAATAATATATTGTTATTTGGAATACATACATTTCATGTGTGTTCCCTGACTACAACAATCTGGGAAAATGTAGGATGACAGGAAATGCAAGGCAAGAAATGATGAACACATAACTAAAACAGACACTTTTTTCTGCTAATAATTGGCAAAATGCTGACGGGAAGTGTATAATGTGTGAAGACTGAAGTCCAAATATCAAATAAATACTTTAAAAAAATCTAGAACAAAACAAGTGTGCTTTTATTTAAGAATATAACCAAAGAAAAAGAATTTATTCAATTTACATGTTGCTGTCAATGAGTAAAAATCGAATCTCAAATATTTGGCATTCTTTCTAGATTGATTTTGCAGTAGTTTGTTGTATATAATATAATAATATAATATATATATATATATATAATAATATAAAATAAACTTGTTTAATACAATTAATGAAAATGCATCTTCCAAGTTAATTTAGCAGATGAAGCTTTGGTCCAAAATAATTTTGAATCCAGAGATCTAATGTAACTCTTCAAGGAAATTTAATGTTAAGGGCACTGATAGATATTTTGTTATAAAGCATATCATGAGCATAAAGAAACATTTTCTGCTCAAACCCATTCCTTTTATCTTTTTAAGCTTTACCTTTTTCTATAAATAGATAGGTAATGGTTCCATTGCAACAGTAAAAAGCTCTAATGATAATGGGCAGTGTTTGATTTCATGTTCTGGTTTGAAAATATACAAGTTTATATTATTATCTCTTTCATGGTGGGTCAGCTGTAAATATCAATAAAACCTGTTGTTATGTTATAGTTTCATTCTCTTTTCTAGCAGTATGCTGCTTGCAAAATGTGCTACAGTGCTTTGTGAAGACAGTTGAACATGGCTGCCACGCAGCAACAACAGTCACAGTATTCAGCAACAAATGCGCGAAACAGCAGCAACAGTGTAACACATTCTGTAAGCATTGTAATGTGGCAGTGCATGTAGCTACTTCTAACATTAACATACCTTGCCAGGACTATGCTATGCAACTATGTGAATTCACATAGTGTAGAGGCTCATGGAAAATGAAACACAGTAACATTTGTCATAAATAAATAATTTATGTTGATTTATATGTGATACCATTGCTTTGTGTGGTCTTCAGAAAACATAGTTTTGTGGAAAAATGTTTAGCCTTGGGCCAAAACAGAAAAAAAATAATTAGCCCTCAAAGAGTTAATATGGACTGAGACTTCTGTACTACTATAAAGTAACTTATTGAATGCAGATGTATCATGGCCAAACCCAAATCTGCACAACGGGGTAAACATATAACTGCATTCAACTCTAGAAAAGGCTTTATTTGTATCCAAAGATATTAAGACCTCTGGAGATTCAGATTCTGTAAGCAGATATATTTTTAAATAAGCTCAAAAATTGCATACTAAGTGCCCATTTTAATAAATCTGATTTGATCTTGTGATATTACAGATTAAACTATCTTATCTATTCTTTTCGCTAAAGCAGTAATAGACATTTAGCATAATGTTTTTAGGAATTATTTTTTCTAGCTTCAAAAAACACAGCTAACAGTAATGGCGCTAATTGATCGCTTTGAAAAGTCAGTGTTTGAATGCTTGAAAAGTCAGTGTGACCAGTTTTGGAATTGACCATGTATGTCTTTTGAAATATTTTCTACCTAGCTAAATAACGATGTAATATGTTGTTAATTTAGCTAATTGTTTAGATGCTAAGAAGCTGAGTAGTTACAAACTAATCAGTTTGTTTTGCACAGCTATAATACTTCCTCTTTCCCAGAAAAATGTTCACACGTGAAGTGTCCTAAAATTTGGTTTTATCATTATATTTATGTTACGTTTACATTCATTGAGGTAAGTGACAACTTAAAGTACTTCAGTGTTATTCAACAGAAAAATCTCACACTTTACCAATGAAGTGACCTTTAGCTTGTTAGAACATCTTAAAGTACACCTGATACTGTTTTCACTTGCATTTCTTTAACTTTTAATTTCTAACTGAACACCTCAAACCACACTTTGCAATGCTGATAACACATGAATGAACTATCACTGGGCAAGACTCCTTTTGAAGGTATTGGAATCAAACAGGGCTTTGATGTTACTCATATTCTCTATGATTACAGGAAGGGTAAGGCAATGTGAGGCTTGGAATTCAAACAAAATACTCAACCAAAGAACACCAGCATAGGGTGAGCATTTCAGTTTTCCCAGGTGCCTAGACAATGAATTCCTTAAGTCACCTGACCACCCACACTGAAGCCTTTATTCTGTGCTTTCTTTGGCTGAGATTTAGTACAAATGTACCTAATTATGCTCAAGTCTCAAACAAGACACACACATGTTTATGGCTTATTTGTCCTGTTTCTAATTTTATTGCCAGACTAATAACCTCTCCCCAAACCATGGCTGGAAATTTAATCTTTTAACTCTTCAGAGAGCCAATTTCTAAATGTAGAAATCAGGGTGTTGTAGTTACAGTTGGCATCTTCTAAATAAAAAAAAATGTACAAATAATAAAATCAATAAATTCAATGATATAATCACTAATTGACTGGTTCCCTTGACTTAAGTTCAGGAGTGTACTGGTAGCAATTGCTTCTCTTCTTGGGAGGTCAGAAAAGAAATGATAAATGTTGTTACTGCCAGAAGGAATCCTACTCTGTTGTGCTCTTGAGCAAGACCCTTAACTTGAAAATTGCTCCAAGGGGCGCTATACAATGTCTGACCCTGCACCTTGATCTCCAAAATTCATATAATTTCCCCTTAGGGATTAATACAGTGTACCAAATATTTTGTTCACTGCAGGGGTTTCATGGTTAGAAATAATAAATACAATTTTTCATCAGTTTCTTCACCACAAGTTAACTAGAGTGAAACTGAAAAAAATAATTTAGATTGACTAGTAATGCCCTGAAACTTCTACATTCTCCTGAGTAATGTCCTGGATATGATATATTTTTCTCTTTTATAATTGCTAGTGTGATAGAAGCAGGAGCAGCACTTTGATTTCACTGTAATGTGCTTAGTTCACCTACTAATGGCAGAACAGTTTTTAGTTGCTAATGTTGTAAACAAACATATTACATTGGAAAGCGCATACTTTGGAATTTAGCATCTAAATCTCCAAATAACTAATCTTCTCAGAAGTTATATTGTGACCAAAGAGATTTTCTATATACAGTACTATAGGTCCTGATGGAGAACTAAGCTTAATTGAGAGAAATTTTGGTCCTTTACTGAAGGGAAGTGCGAAGTACCTGTGGTCAAACTAAATAAGACAAAAAATTAATCACCAAGTTAAAGGAGGAGCAAAATCCAAAAATCATAATTTCTCAACTGTTTAAAGTGCTTACATGCAATTGTGAAGTCTTTCTTTATTATTTATATGTACTAAGTTCAGATGATGCTGAATGTGAGCCATCTTTAATAATTGAATGCCAAGATACCATAGGTCATGTGGAATGTGCATTATTTGCCTAGAATCATGTAAATGCTAGGGACATCACACACAACATGGGTACAACCATGAAAATTAGAAACACAAAAAACAAATGTAAAAATATGGTGATGTCCAAGAAAAAAGCAGTCTTACCAAACAGGAACAAAAATTACATCACTAATGATAAAACTAATAAGGAAAAAAAATCAGGATGTTGTGCTGTCCCGAGAAAGAGGACAGTATATTTTATCCAAATATAAAAAGCATTTTTGAAGCCTACCAAATATTTGTTTTTTTCTGTCTAGTCTTACTTGCAAATTTTCATCATTTCTTTTTAAAGAGACCAGAAGAAAGTACAAAACATAATGGCGGGAAGAAATCTACTTTCATGAAATGTATTAAATTATTGAAACTTTTGTTATTGTTCTTTTCCCATAAAAATATGAGGGGAAACTAAAGTAGCAGGTTAAATTCAATTTGAACACAAATAATTCAGTATGCTTCGATCAAAGAATGAGTAATGTCAGCTGACCTCTTCAGGACAGCCTGATCCTGGTAAAGCTGAAGTGATAGCTGCAGGTCACAGAACATCAGAAGACAGCCTTTACAAGTAAGTCATGGAGGCTATCAACATGAATTTTTTAAAAAGAAGTGATATATCTTGAAAAGGAAATCCACACCAAGTGTAAAACAATATGATTTTCACTAGGTGAAGGCTGTCTTCAAAGAAGTGAATGATATAGTAAAGGTTGAGAAGGAGTAGATTACAAAAAAGCACACATACAAAAGACGTTACATTCTGTGATGAAAATCGTAGTATGGTATATCACAGACTGTTAATGTGCAGTCACCTAATGAGAAGAAAACTATACTGTAATATTTATGCTATGACTTGTCCTCCCAAACTGAAACCTTTCAGGATAAATCCTGTAGTACTTGGGCGTTGTAGCATGTTAGCCATTATAGAGGATGTGAGAAGTTAAACAAATGACACCTTTTATTGGCTAACTAGAAAGATTACAATATGCATGCTTTTGAGGCAACTCGGGCACCTTTCAAAAGCTTGCATATTGTAATCTTTCTGGTTAGCCAATAAAAGGATAAATCCTGGAAATTAAAAAAAATAATAACTGTAAAGCAGAACTTATGCATTGTGGGTATTCTCTGGGAGTGAAAGAGAATGAGAACCTGACCAAGTCTTCATTCTTTGCCCAAAACCAGGCAAACACTCGTCTAGGAAGAAACTTATGTTTGCATGTGTAGCCTCATTCTATTTTTCAGAAAAAAGTATCTGTATTTATATTATCATTTATCTTATTTTGCTGAATTTAATTTTAAACTGCCTATAATGTGACTGTCAAAATTGCATTGCATTAAAGAATAAAACTGCAAATGATGACAGTTATTTCTACTGAATTGATTTGTGTATATTGCCCAGAGAAATGAAAAAATACAAGGCATAAAAAGTACAAGTACCAAGGGAAGTGGATAGTTGTTTCATACTTTATCTTTATTTAGGTCACAGTAGTCAGTAAAACATAACTTTTTAAAAAGGTATTGCGGTTGGTTTTTGTTTGATACAGGAAATGTGATTGTAATTTCAAGTTCATTCTCCTTGAATACATGGAAGATTTAGGGGTTAGACTGGTGTCATTAGGTACTACTTAGCAAAAGATTGTATTTGTCTTAGTAAATGTGGATGGTTAAGCTTGCTAAGACACCTTACAAAAGTTTGATATTCTGATGGAAGATCTTCTTTCATTTGGACATAGGCTACTGTTTACAATAAGGCTGCACCTCAATCTTTGAATCTTTGTCTCTCCCTTTTTGTCTCTCTCTTACACACTTCTTTTCATGTTCATATTAAACAAACAGGTTGTTATAAAAAGTATAAATTTATAAAATATATATATATATATATATACATTAAACAAATGTTTTACTATATAAATCTACTTAAAACTGCCTGACTTGGGGGAAAAAAATACATATCTTTCCCTAGGATTAACCTTACCAGCCACTTTTATTCTACCACTGCTTTTATTATAAGCCTGTTTTTGAATCTGATCATCAGCGAAGTGTGAATCCAAGACACAAGTAGACAAGTGATCCTGAATTTAATCAACTTCACAAAAAGTGTATGTTCTGCATGCTTCTGTTAAGGTGAGATTTTTTTTTTCTCAGGAAGAATGCACTGGTAGATGCAGAGCCATTTAAGATGACACATATAAGTTCATGCACACATATAATATGTCTCATAGATCTCTGTAGGAACTTGTAGATGATTGTGATGAAAAGTAATGAAAACCATTACCACAACCCTCATTGGTGCTATGTATCTATTTGATTCCTCTGTTTTGAGTCTTCTTATTGCACTTAGCACACTCTGTTCAACTGTTAACCTTGTATTCTTTTACCATAAAGCAAAAAACAAATCTGAGCAGTGTCATTGTTTTGCATGTTGGTGCTTGTTTTAGTATAAACATCCATGCAAAAACTAATATTGTTGATGTTATGGGCACTATCTTTATATTTTTTCACACAAAACTATAATTTAAAAAGCTATGGGAACAGCTTCCATGGACTATATGGGTCATTAGTAAACATACGTAGTAAATAGTAGTTATGCTGTGGCTGCAAGTTGTTTTCTCCTTTAAGCTGTTTGCACTGTATCCCCCACCCCATGCACTTTATGCTGAAGACGTATTTTCATCTCATTAACACTCTGAAGCTAAATCCATAGAACGCTGACTCAACTAGGCAGCAGCTCTTTAACATTTTGCAGTCTGTCTTCACATGTAATCATGTAAGAGTATATGCCAATTTCCCCCTTGACAATAGCTGTATAGTAAAACTTCTCAGATGAGGTTAGGAAAGTGGAGACTTCAAATAGATATTGAAAGGGTGAGCATTTAACCCCAGGTCACATGAGCTGTGTGGGAGAGAGACACTAACAACTATATCAACATGGTGTCTTTGAGAGAGCTGAGCAAAATTAATCAGATTGCATTGTGTACAGTATGTGATGGGCAAAATAACCAACAAAACTTTAAATCATTGCATGTTGCCCAAGATGTTCCATAAAAAATATTTGGTAGATATAGATACACTGAAGGATATGTTTTGGAACTTTATGTATATTGTAGGAAAGTTGGCCTTTATTATGTGCTAGTGATAGCTATGCACTATCATCCTATTTATCCCCCGTACTCATGATCTGGACCCTCCCTGTGCATTCCAGAAGCCTAGGATATTTATATATATGCTGTTCTGCCCACACAACACCTACTCAATGAGCTCTTTTAGCCTTTCAAAAATTCAGGGCAATGCATTGTAATTAATCTGGAGAACATAACTTTATATCCCATTTTTAAAAGGTCAGGGATTAATAGAACTGTTATGAAGATAAGAAAATGTTCTACTCAGATATTTAAACTGAATTACTGTTGTAATAGCAATTCTGTTTCTGTCATTCATCCTTGTTCTGAACTGTCTTTCCAATAGCATACAGGTGTATAAAAGTAAGGAATACAAAATAGGTTAAATCTAGGAAAGGACACTGAATAGTTTTGATTGAATACCAGTGCTACCTCAGAGTCAAAGTGTTCTGAACTTTATGTTTGTTTTTGAATGTGTTTGTCTCTGGATGTCTCATTTTTCTAACAAATCAAAATTTGTCCAGTATCAATGAGTTTGTTCATTGTAATAGGATGATACCCTAAAGAAGTTGTTACAAGTTCAAATCCCAGAAGGGATCATACTTCTTTGGGCCCTTGAGCAAGGCCCTGAAACAAAATTGCTCAAGAGGTGCTTGCAATGGCTGACCCTGTTCTCTGCCCCCCAAAGGTCATACAAAAAGACAATTTCCCCTCAAGGATTAACAAAGTGTATCAAATCAAAATCAAAGTATTATTGCAAGCTGTAGACTCTATGTCTCTGATCTGTAATAAGTGGATCCTGTAATGAATGAATGGAAAAAAAAACACCATTTTCATCTTGACTGAAGTATACTTCCAATTAGCATGTACAATTGTTTGTATCAGTTGTGATGCTGACATTAAGATACTTTAATTTAAATGAGATACCTGACTAGGGTCTATGCTGCCACATTTCAAGTATTGTGTACTTTGCCTGAATCATCTCCAATATAGCTAGAATTATTATACTTTTAAAATATTGTTCGGCAGGCATCTAATATACCAAAATTCAAAAGATAATTGTATTTCTGGTTTTTAAATACATTTTGGTACTTATGAGCAACAGTTACATAAAGCAGGTTCTGGCCAGTTCTACAAGGTCTGCCTGAGAATTAATGTACATTCAATATCTTCAAGCTTACTTCATGAAATTGCACAATTTTGCTCATCACTTGGAATCCCAGGGACTATTTGGAGGTGAAAGTAATCGTAGTACATTTTAATAGCAGAAAATAACTGTGCCTTGCAAAACATGTTGTCAGCAACTTGTTTTCTACCGGGATTCTCCCAGTTTGTCAAGCTTGAAACACTGCACAAACTTCCTTATCTGAATAGACTTTGTGGGAAAAACTGGAGCACCAACACAAAAAAGTATGCAAACACAAAAAGGGTATTCCAAATTCTCACATACTATAGGTATGTAATGAGTGCTGAACCTGGTTTTAGATTATTTTAGATAAATTCTGCTAATCCCAAGGTAAAATTCAGAAATAGAAAAAATTTTCAGGTACTGTATTGAACAAGCACTACCCACAAACCAATGTTTCCCAAAGTTGCCAGATGATATATTAGTGTCATGCTATGTATTTTTAAATCAGTTCTGCATTTTCCACGACTGTCTTAGAAAACTTCATCCCTAAAAAATTCCTTTGACATTAAAGGGTAACCTTAAAATGAATATAAACCTTCAAGTTATGTTTACCTTTGTTAACAAATATATTACAACCAGTAACATCGCACTGCACGATAACGTGCAGTGAATACACTTGACTTGAGCATTCCTAGTTTTCATACACTTTCTCTGTACGTTTAGCATTTGTTTGCTCAGAGGTTGAAGTGCTTCCTGCTTCCCGAGCAGCTTTTCTTTTCTCCACCCTAGCGGCCCACTTCTTCTCTTCTTTCGTTGGCATCTTTTCGCATTAAAACTGATTAAGTCAGTGTTTGTGTTGCAATTACTTAGTATGTTTTCCTTAATTTTTCACTTAAGCAGGTACCTAAGTCTTCAATCTGTCTTAAGAATGATTTAAGATATGAAAAGGTAGGGGAAGTGACAGCGAAGGTGGTAGGGATGAGAACGGCACCCTTATGCATGCGCTGCACGGCCACCCTGCTGCCTACTGCTGAGAGTTGATTCTACAATAAAATAAAAAGAGGAGTAACCTTGGAGGTCAATCATCACTGCGAAAGCGGATAGAAGACGTCACGTAGTATATGTGTACCAAATTTCAGGTCAATAATTCAAACGGTTTGCAAGCTACAGGTAATTTAAAATTCTGGACAGACAAACGAACAGCCACAGTAGTTTATTATATAAGAAGATACTTATTTTTATTGTCTGCAATAAGAAAAAATGATTTGAATATTGTAGCTATGCCACGTATAGAGTGTACATTTTCAGATATGTCTCTTAGAGAATTTACCTAACTTCATATATTTATGTACTGATGAATACTTTAAAGGTATATGAAAAAAACT
The DNA here is from genome assembly GCF_016835505.1 of Polypterus senegalus. Lineage (NCBI taxonomy): Eukaryota > Metazoa > Chordata > Cladistia > Polypteriformes > Polypteridae > Polypterus > Polypterus senegalus. Next base: position 249,273,253 of record NC_053154.1, read on the forward strand.
AAACAGTTTATGACTTAAAGTTGTAACTGTAAATACAAATACATTTTATGTCTGTTTTTAAAAAGATATGACTATCGTTTTTCAAAGAGAGTGTCAAGTACAATGCCTTTTTTCCTTATATACAGATGTATTGACTTAAAAAAAATCAGCAAAAATTAGTTAAATTCATTCTCGACTAAAAGGTTATGAATTCAAGGTAAAGACTGTTTTTTACAATTTTCTAATGAGAAGGTGTTATGTCTGCTTATATAGAAGGGTTGTAATTTAAAATACCTAATCTTTATTTTGAAATATATATCCCTCAGGATGTGAAGCTACAGATCAGCTGTGTACTTATCAGTCTACCTACAAACATATTTGTTTGGGATTTTGGAGTGTTTATTATTCAGTACGTGTCATAAGTCAAATCTTTTACCTTAAACAGTATTTTTTGACTATTTGATTTAATCTCTACATCACAGGCTTTTATTGACTCTAATACAAAGATGATTAAAAACAATGTGTAATATCCACAGGAAAAAATTGCATAATTCCACAAGTAACATTCTATAGTTTGGAGTAAATTTCACCTTATACTTGTTATTGGCTATAGTTGTTAATTATTTTTTGAAAGTTTTGAAAGTGTCAAATGTAGATAAAAAAGGTTATGAATAAATTTACATTATTTTATTGCATTATTATCACAGTTTACTTTAAAACATTGGATGACTTTCTACACTAGTGAAAATAGGTTACATAAGTTTATCTGGTTTTTCTATTAATTAAAACAAAATCAATTATCTCATGAGTAGCTGGCGTACACTGTGTGTATTTTTAGGGTTGTATAAACTTTGGTCCTCCTGCAACCCTGAGTCAGATTTAGTGGATTTTAGAATGTTATGTTCTCATTTTATGGACAGACAGAAAAAATCCTAATCATCCCACTGAAGACATAAAACATCAGAAAAAAGTGGTATAAAGAAAGAAAAACAGGATCTTTAAAGAGGCTATAAGATACAGCATAAAATGTATAGTGAAAAGTTAAAAAGATAATTTTATACATACAGTATATCAGTATGTACCCTGTAACTGGGTTGATTCTTGCTTTAGGACAATTTTTAATCACTAAACTGAATATTGTGAAAGAAATATGTATTGATTTGATAAGTTAAACTTTCAGCTCAGTTTTTTTCAGTGCAAACTACTCCTTATAAAACCAAAGCCTCAACATAATGTACATATTTGTAAATACTCATTTTTGAATGTTTCAGCTGGTGACTGATTAACTTCTCAGCTATCACAATACATTGTGAAACTATTGTTATATTGATTTCAAATGTAAAACCTTACAATGCATTGACCTCTGTTAATGGGCCATAATATAAGTAAAATGCTGTATGAAACACCTATAAAACCCACACCTACTGTACTATTGAACACCAAATAAAAAGCAACAGGTAATACATATGTTGCATTTTATTTGTTGTTATTTACACTATAACATACACTTTCACACACATGAGGTTATTCTTTCTCTTACATGGTACAATCTAAAAGTTCCACAAAGGAAAAATTTAAGAGTCACATAACAGCTTTCATGTTCTTCACTTCTGCCTGAAGCCAACAATCAATCAATCAATCAATCAACATTTATTTATATAGCACATATTCATACAAAAAAATGTAGCTCAAAGTGCTTTACAAAATGAATAGAGTAATAGAAGACACAATAAAAGATAAACATAAGTCAACATTAATTAACATAGAATAAGAGTAAGGTCCGATGGCCAGGGTGGACAGAAAAAACAAAAAACTCCAAAAGCTGGAGAAAAAATAAAATCTGTAGGGGTTCCAGACCAAGAGACCGCCCAGTCCCCTCTGGGCATTCTACCTAACATAAATCATCATATTTTCATGGAAGGACCTGATGATGATGGTCACGTAGACTTCTGGCTTTCAGTCCATCATTGTTGGAGCATCATGATGCTTTGAGTAGGTGGTGGTGGCGCAGGCCGCCACCACAAAGAAACCGGAAAAAGAAACAGAAGAGAGAGTAGGGGTCAGTACGGATTTTAGAGCCACCATGAATAGTTATTATGAAGAATTGAACATACAGAGTATCAGGATTATGTTAAAGTGAAGTTATAAAAGGCCATGTTAAAGTAATGTGTTTTCAGCAGTGTTTTAAATTGCTCTACTGTATTTGCCTGGCGAATTCCTATCGGCAGGCTATTCCAGATTTTAGGTGCATAGCAGCAGAAGGCCGCCTCACCACTTCTTTTAAGTTTAGCTTTTGGAATTCTAAGGAGACACTCATTTGAAGATCTAAGGTTACGATTTGGAATATAACGTGTCAGGCATTCCGATATATAAGATGGAGCGAGATTATTTAAGGCTTTATAAACCATAAGCAGTATTTTAAAGTCAATCCTGAATGACACAGGCAACCAGTGTAGTGACATCAAAACTGGAGAAATGTGTTCGGATTTTCTTTTCCCAGTTAGGATTCTAGCAGCTGCATTCTGCACTCGTTGCAAATGATTTATGTCTTTTTTGGGTAGTCCTGAGAGGAGTGCGTTACAGTAATCTAGTCTACTGAAAACAAAAGCGTGAATTAATTTCTCAGCATCTTTCAATGATATAAGATACAAGACACCAACTGACAAGAAAAACCATGCCATCACCTCAGGCCCTGCCTCTGTGCCACCTCTTGCAGTCCACCTGTTACACCTGTTCAGGAAGACACGTTCATTACCGGACTAGTCCAGGTACAAGACCTGACCGTGGCTAACAAACCTACAATTCCTGATATGAATCCAACAGTGGCCTGTGGCACCAAGCCTGTCATGACACTTTCATTCTTTTCAGTTCACAACATAATGAGTGTACATTAGTCATTTTTGCATTGACACTGTGTTGTTGTGCCACAGATTTTGGAGCAATTTAATGATACTGTTTAGTAAATGCAATCCTTTTGCAATAATTGTGATCCATTCTTTTAAATCACTATCTCTGGTAATAATTTTCAAGATAAAAAATTAAAATGCCCTGGTTAATTTCAGCTTATGCCCTCTTGTGTAGGGATTTAACATTAATCCATTAATTGTTTTGTTTGCTATTCCCATCATTATGTAATACTAAAAGCATTATAGAAAATATGTAGAAAATTACAGCAGGTACAGTAGGTGTTCCTTCATTTTGCCCAATTACTTCAAGCAAAGGCATGTGCAGGTGTGATAGCTGATCTTCATGTGTGTTACTGACATGAACACATTTCACCAACAACAGCTGAATAAGTGCTGTTATATAAGTTTGTATAAGCTTCAGTATTTTAGTAGGCCTACCGTTGAAAGGTGAATTGATTGTGCCTTTATAAACTAGGTTTGACGTAAAACAGGTAGTAAAACGTCAGTATAACCCATGCAATGTGAATGTATAAGTGAGACAAAAGTTGAACTACTTAGCCCAGAACATTTTTAAATAACAATGGGCCCAGATTAAATACATTTAAAAACACAACTATTTGGAATGTATGTGGACTTAATTTTCTCTTAAAGTTCATAAATAAGATGGAGAATTTCAGGTGTCAGAGCAGATTCATATGAGTCAAGTAATTTGTAAAATTACAATTAACATATTTGTATGCAAGTAGAAGAGTTCTAAAGATAATGATATCATACTGAATATGGATTTAGTTTAGGGGCAACATGTTCATTATGGTTTAGTTTGTGTCAGAACTTTATCAGCAGCAATTTGATTTTATTGTGATCTGTTGATACTTTAAAAAGAAGACCATTAGAAAGTAAATAGCAATAATCAAATCTAGATGCAGTGAAGTACTTTTGAGTCAAATGTGAAAAGGAAAGGTCAGATTATTAATGTTCTGTAGGCAGTGGAAAGATTTCTTGAAGGTTCTTGAAGGTGATTTTCTAAGCCTGACTTTTTTGAGCATGATCACAAATTACCGAAAGGCCTGCCACAGTCTACCTAGGCAGAAAAAATTAGAATAATTTTTGTTTTTTTGCCTAATGGGTTGCAGTTTTTAATTACACTATCGTTCCTATGAAAACTACAGTTAAGTTACATAGAAAAGCAACTGATATAGTACAAAAAAATTAGGGATTCATTAACTACAAATGAAGTACAAATTTGGGTCTGGGCTAACCAAGGTCATTACCAAAAATATCAGAATGATTTATAGAAGGCATTCAAACAGGGTTACTAGGAGCATTTACAAATGGCTGTCACCTGTGAGAGTCAAGAGCATGACAGTGAAGAAAAATTAGACAGCTGCTACCCAAGCAGCTGACAGGCAGTACAGCATCTGCTGTTACAGACTGGCTGTACAGAAAAGAAACAGAAACAGGGCATGCACAGATTAAACTGAGGATTGATTGGCTACACAATCAAGGTGGAAACAATGTGCGCCTGGACTCATAGCTGGCCAGAAACAAACAAGACAGCTGTCGACACATAGAACACAAGACAACGGGTCTAAGGTGGAGGTGGGTGACCAGACACAAACAAGACAGATACCACGTTGCTGGTGAGGAAAGGCACTAAGGATAAATGAGAATGCAAACCACTTGATTCAATACCAACAGAACAAACTGATTGCAATAGACTGAGAGAAGCATATGCAAGAAAGCACATTTCTTCTTTTTTTCAGCAACAGAACTTAACAGCAGAATAAAACGTTATTCAATTGTGTTCAATTCTATTCTGTTTATTTTTGTAGAGCACTCTTCACTGAGTGCAGGCGCAGAGTGCTGTGATAAGTTCTCAGGTAAAAGGCAAGTATAAATTTGAAAAAGTTGCTAAATACAGAATTGGTAGACATAAGGATAATGATTTGTTTAAAAACACATGAAAACAAAGTAGCTTGAAACTGATTAACATAAATAAAAAAATGGAAATTGCTTAACTGCTCCCCTCATGGGCATTCTGTAGTAGTAGGGCATCCAGCAAAATATATCATATAAAAAGAACATAGTAAGTAAGTTTGTACAATAATATGTTACAGAGACAATTCATGAAATGTAGCATGTAACCCCTTCTAGCTCCATCTTAGATGGTTCTTCATATAAATAGCAAATAAAACAAAAAAGGTTCAGCACAGCACAGGTGTTCCATGCTTACCTTTGAATTTCATTAACGAGCACTTGACAAATTTTGAAAAAATTCTAAATTGATACTCAGAAAAATTAGTTTCTATCCTGAGATATCGTAAAACACCAATTTCCCAGTGAGTTACAGAAAATGTTATTGGGACTCTTCTGGTTGAGCAAAACAGGTCTTTACAGAAGTATGGAATATTATAACCATGTTTTCTTAGCACACTTTTATTCCATCTGACATTACTCCACATACTGCTGTTAAGACCATAAGAGAGATTTTAAATCCAGTATCAATGAGATATGCAAAAATATTTGTCTGAAATGTTTTAAGCATTGGGCATTGTATCGGGGTGAATAAAAAACTGTGCTTTTTACAATTTATTCAGTAAGATGTGTAATATTAACTTGTGTCAATAATAGCATCATTTTAAGATTATTTAAGATGCAACTTTAAGTGAAAAAACTATAAACAAGACAGTATGGTGAAGTTTATAAGGAAAAGCTAACATTATTATTGATGGTATATATTTAAACAGGAGTGTAACATGCAAGTGTTTTTTTTGGACAGAGGATTTGGTCAGTGAGTACATGATGATGATGACTCCTAGGATGAACAAGTGTTTTTCAAGAGAAAGAAGATATTGGGATGTAGGATATATGTAAATGTAGAAACAGATACTAATATAGTGTCATAACTAGTAGATTGTAAAAGCTTTAAGCTCAGATAAAATAACCACTTTGTGTACATTTTTAAGAAGGTATGAAATAAGCACTCGGAACTTGTAGTCAATATGTTATTGTTTTTAGCTAAGAGTAGCTTCACTGACAAGTAACGAGACTGATTTGGAAATTATCAATTGTCCGATTTTGTATGTTACAATTGTTCTCAATTCCATTTCCATTGTATAATCAACCACAAAGACACTCTATAAAGGAGAGGACTTGGAAGCACTTTATTGACATCTTTAGAACACTTCAGACAAATTAAGAAGATAAAGATTGTAATAGCAAAAAGCCAACAAAATATCTGAGACAAAGTCTGCCGTTTGGATTTAGATTTGAATTGTTCAAGTCATATGTTCTAATTTCTAGTGTTTGATATGCCTGGTTTCTCTTCAAATAAACGTTTAGATTGAAATAAAGTTTTGGTATTTTGCTGAAACTACCTTCTGATTAACTGTGACACTAGCAATCACTAGGGGTTGAAGGTTCTGTAGAATGAGGGACTGTTATACATGTCCAGGTTCTGTAGAATCGTAGCCCTGGTCATAAGAGGTGACTGCAAGACACAGTGAGAGCTGTAGTGCGTCTAAGAGTAAGAAGTCTAGTTATCTAATGGGGAGTGATTCTGTTTAGTTTTAGCCATTGTAGGGGTGGAAAATGGAGCAATATTGATCACAGCACTGTGCAACCTGACATTATTAAAGTTTTCAGCAATGGGGTAAACTGAGAGCCAGATTAATTTTAACCATTCCTTTCAAGTATCAAAAACTAACAGCAAAATTAGTCTCAGTAGCGTGCAGCCAGCCTTAGCTAAAGATTCTGGAGTTAAGTAAGTTAGAGAAAAAGGGTAGTGCCTTTACTTTAAAAAGAACTCAAAGCATAGTCCCGGTAATAAAAGCAGTCTATTTATCTGGATTTTTCAGGTGTCTACCATTGCTAAGAAACACTTGTGATAAGAAAAGCAGTATGATATAGAGAGAATCGGCACTAAAGATTGAACACATATCACAGATGGAGAAATTACAAAACACGTTCACCACAAAGCTCACCAACAAACAGTCAAAATTGAAATGGATGGCAGCAAATATCAAAGTGCAGCTCAATGCAATCTAACAATGCAAAATATCATTTATAAAAATTAATATAATTGTAACAATAAGCTTGACAGTATAGGTGACACATTGTCACGTATGGTATGGAGAAATAATATATACACAGAATTTTGATAATAAATAGGAAATATCAAAAATACTTGAATAATACATATCTGAAGCACTGACCACTAATGGATTATTGAGAAACCGGTAACTAAAAGGTACATTTTCAGGTCAGTTTGGAGTTTATTGAGACCAATGTGAATAAATTAGAGGATTTCTTTTCTCTTAAGTCCTCAGGAAATTTTGCATATACTGTATAAAATAACATTGTTCCTCTATATTGTAATTTTCACAATAACCTAATGAAATTCCCAAGATTGTACATTACTTTGTACCTTTACTCTCAAACCTGACTGTCTACTCTATCTCATTGCAAGCAATTCAGCTTAATTTAATTTGGCGTTAAATTCAGGGAAGAAATATGTTGGAGTTAAGTGTTAATGGATTTTACAGTGACACAGATCATACATTCTTCTTCTTGTGTATAATTTCAATGGATGAAGTAAACTTTTGTACTATTAGATAGTGGCTCTGTGCTTAAGAATTGATTTATTTTAATTTTGTTTTCATAAAAGTGTCTTTATGTGCTTTACTTTCTTGAGATGGAGAAGGGAGATAACGGTGAGATGTTTAATTTAATTAATTTAAGCTATTGAATGATCTGAAAACATTGTTCAGGACACAATTGCAGATATTTATAAATGGCTGAAAAATGACCTTGTTGTCCTTGGCATAAATTATGTCTAGGTGTAAGCTAATTCAAATGAATAAAAAAGAAAAACAAGACTGAAAACAGTATATCCAGTTGGTAATTCTCATCCAGTAATATATTAGGATATATTAAAGTCATTGAAAAGCAGCTAATCATATGATGCTGCTTACTTTTAAAAGCACTTGATGTGATGATCACACTACAAACAGCTTGGATTCATTGTTCAACACAGAAAACATCAGTTTACAAGAGCTAATTTTCTAAACTAAGTTTATCACACAGTGATCAATAGTAAGGCCAATTACTTTTACATTAACTATTCATTTCAAATCATTAGCACAGTCTTTTTAATTTATTTGAATAAGTGATTTACATACCCAGGAATTGCGAGCATTTTAATATTTACTGATACATTTATTGATACATTCAGCAATGTATACCAGTATGAATGAATCATAACACTCTACACATCATTGTAATTAACATTTTGTTGGTTTAGTGTTGAATTTAAGATCCCAATATGTCTCAAAATATATTTCATGATATTAATAACTGAAACATATATACACAGTGTCTAAGAAGGAAAAAAGATTACTCCGCACTGACAGTTCTTCCTCTTTTGACTTAGTATGGTTGGTTTGATGCTTGTATTTTAATTGAACAGGGTTTTGCTTGAGGTATCAGGCCTGGTGCTTGAAAGTAGGTTTAAGTAATGATGAGTTGAGGAACTGACCATTTTCTGAGCTTTTAATTCTTCTGGAATTCTTGCTGTTGACTTAGACGGATAAGCTCTGTTTCAGCTTTAACTAAGTCATCTAGAGAAATTGTACTTGGTTTTAAAGACCATTTATATTTTTCATGTGTTTTGTGATGAGTGATTCTTGTTCTTTTGGATTACCTTTAGTCTGACTGGTTTCTAGTTGAAATGTTTTTCTTTCATTTCTTAAGTGCAGCAGTAGTCTTTAAACTTGAGAAACCAAGCTACTGCTTTCTTCAAGCGATGCCAATCTGAAAAGTAAGTGATTAGTTTGTTGATGGATTCGGTCGCCTCTTCTACTCTTGTCATGTTAACTGCACAAATTTTAATTTCTGGATCATCTTCAAAAAGTGAATCATTCAGTTGATCTGGTCTTTTTGGCCACTCACGTTCTGACTTCAATAAGAAACTTGGACCATGTGACCATGTGGTGTTCTTGAGAAAGTTTTCTATGTTCAGCCCTCTAGAGGCTTGATCAGCGGATTAAGGACAGATGTGACATACCTCCACTGTGAAGGTTGTGAATGATCTCTGATCACGGAGATTCTGTTGGCAACAAAGGTCTTGAATCGAGTGCTTTCATTTGAGATGTATTTTAGCACCGTGGTGCTGTCAGTCCAAAATGTAGATTCTTGTAAGGCCATTTGAAGCTCACCTTTAAGCATTTTGTCCATTTTAACTGCCACAATGGCTGCTGTCAGCTCCATTCTTGGAATCGTGACCTGCTTCAATGGTGCAACTCTTGACTTGCCCATCAGGAATGAACAATGCTTTTGCCCTCTTCATTGGTTAAGACAAGGTAGGTGACAGTGCCATATCCATCTTCACTAGCATCTGCAAAATGGTGCATTTGTGCTGTCTTTATGGTTCCAAACCCGTAGGTTTGAAGCATCTGTTCACTTTATAGTCTGTAAGTAACTTCAAATCATCCATCCATTTTTCCATTTCTGAATGTGTTTGACTTCTACTTCTTCATCCCACCCACATTTCTCTTTACATAAGTCTCTTAAATAAGCTTTGCTGGCAATAAAGCAGGTGCTAGAAAACCAAGTGGATCATAAACTGAGCTAACAACAGACAGATACCACGCCTTGTAGCGGGCTTGTTTTGTAACTTAATCTGAGGTTATCATAAATGGAATCACACAGTGATCAATAGTAAGGGCACAGTCTTTTTTAATTTATTTGAATAAGTGATTTACATAGCATTTTAATATTTACTGATACATTTATTGATACATTCAGCAATGTATACCAGTATGAATGAATCATAACAGAATTAACATTTTTCCCAATATGTCTCAAAATATATTTCATGATATTAATAACTGAAACATATAACACACAGAAGGAAAAAAAATGACAGTGTTAGTATACTTGTATTTTAATTGAACAGGGTTATTCAGGCCTGGTGCTTGAAAGTAGGTTTAAGTAATGATGAGTTGAGGAACTGACCATTTTCTGCAGCCGGATAAGTAGTGTGTCATATAGCAAGCAATGCAGATTGAAATTCAAAGGAGGTTATGTGTAATGTATGTGGTATGCCACATTTAGTAGTCCACAATGAAATAATAGTACTAAAGAAAGTCCAGAGAAGGGTATTAGAGTTAATCCAGAACTTTAAAGTATTAGTTATGAAGAAGGATTAAAAGCACATCTTTCAATCAAAGCTAACATTGAGTAATTAGAGCCACAGTATAAATATTTGAAATTATGAAGAGAATAAGTAAAGAGGACTCTTAACAGCCCTTTATGCTCTTCAGCTAGAAGAAAGGAGCACAGATGAAAAGTGGATAAAGGTAGATGTACCACAAATCCTCACTCACTTTATTCAGTTCACAGGCCTTCTTTGGGGACATTTAAATCTTGTCTTTGCATTATTTTAGACTCTTAGACTATTTTAGTATTAGAATAGAAATAGACTAACCACATGTTTAACTGAAAGACATGTAAACAAAAATCCTGCTCTCATGTCTTAATATATAAATACTAGCCAACCCGCGGCGTACCATACGCCGCATAATCAGGCCGGTTTTTTAATGATTTTTAAGCACAGGGAGAAAATTAACATTTGAAAAATCGGTAATGTAATAAATCAGCAAGAATAGCAACATTGTAACGATGCACGTAATGAACCAACACACAATCGTCCGTGACTGAAAACTGGCGGACCGCCATCGCGCCTCAGTTTGCTATGGTGCACACGGTCGTGCGTTGTAACCGAAAACTCGGTTTTTAAAGACTGCTTACTTCATTGTGTTTTAACCTCAGTTGTAAACGATTGTTTTAAGGATCCCATGGGATGCCCCTCGCAAACCGTTTTATACGCTGCTTATGGCAATTCATATCCGCAAGAAACATGCCTCTATGAACAGTCAAAGTGGCTCGGAGGTGCATGTGGCCTCTACAACAGACGAATGTAAATGACGCCGGTTTTTCTGTGTCGTCGCCTCCGAGTTGGTGGGCGTGGCTCTGCGAGTTGTCGTCGTATCCAATGGTCTTGGAGTTAGTGGGTGTGGCTCCTTCTTGCGTGCGCCAAAGGTGTCTTACTTGTTGGCGGCTTAGTGAATCCACGCCCCTTCCAGCGTGCTTTCCATGGGTGTCTTGCCTTAGTGAATTATATATATAGATAGTGCCCCTATTAACGCTGTCAGTTGAAACCAGAATAATAAGAACTCTGTCATGTACATATACATAAGCACAAATTAGAGAAAATTATGCCATTTTACAGCGACACTGGAAGTTTTACATTTTTAATGGTGGATTTATTGTGCATCACCTAGCAGCCATATTCACTTGGGTACTAAGTAAGTGCAACAAAATCCATTCCATTGTAACTGTTCATCAGCCATTGCCTCTAATTTCTGGCAGCATGACACAGTAGAAAGGTAGACTTTTAAGCTTTGTATGTTCTTTTATGAAGTTTTTAAATTATTCTTTGTCACAGAGTTCCATCTCTTAACAAACATCTAGCATGCTGGGAAATTGCCACTGTGGAAAGGATGGGTGGATGTTTTATTAATCAGGAAATTAATTTCATTTACTTTGCTTTTGGCTAAGACAATAACTTACAGTAAAGACTCCCACATAAAATTACTTATCTATAGTAATAATAGTTATAGATTATTATTCTTGGCTATTAAACTTAATTCAGGAACTAAAGTACAGTGGTTTAAAAAATCAATACAAAATTTGAAAACTCAGGAGAGGTTTTCCTTATTTCATTTGTAGGTTAAATGGTTTTTTAGATTAATTTTACAAACTTCGATTTTTTTGTCTTATAAAACTTTAGTGTGATGTCACATTTAGCTTACCATTTTTGTTCTAACTTACTTTTGTGAATGAGAGTATGATTTATATTGTGATTCTAAGATATTTTGCTTTTCTAATGGCCTTAAGGTTGAGCTGAAAATCAAGAGTGTATGGTTAAAAAAAGCAATGCACACTAAAACAAAGTAAACACCTATATGTTGAATAGCTACGTAATGGCCTTCCTGAAAGGAAGGATTGGTCACTAAAGGAAATTAATGTTGAGGAGGTTAATAAAAATAATAACCAATTACATTTATATAGCACTCTTCTAACTTATTCAAAGTGTTTTACATAAACAGTGGGTAACCACTTCAACCACCACCAGTGTGTACCATCCACCTGGAAAATGCAAACTGTAGCGATTATTGCGCCAGTGCAATCATCCACATATTAGGTATTAGGTGGTGAAGGTGTGAAAGTGCCAGAATGATCTGGCTGTGGTGGGAAAATTAGCCAGGACATCAGGAAACACTTTACACTTTATTGTAGGAAGATCAGGGATATTTTATGACCTCAGAGAGTCAGGACTTGAACTTTACATCTAATCTGTAGGACTTTGACAATTTCTACCGCACAGTGGCCCTGTCAATGTACTGGGACATGGGTTCACAAACAGGGCATAGAGGATGCGCCCCAATGGCCTCACCAACACCTCTTCAACAGCAACCCAGGCTTTCACTAGATGGTCTCCCAACCTAGTACCGCTCAAGCCCAAACATGCTTAGCTTCAGTTGGATTACCTGTTCTTAAGTGCTGGTGGTATGGTCCTCCAGAAGCTAATGGACATTGGCATACAAACTAACCAATTAGATTATTGATTAACATGTTGACGTACTTTGTACCCTCTTGAATTTAATAAAAGCGAGTACATTTATCATAATTCTGTATATTTTAAGGGGTAAAAATAGAATAGCATAAATAAATCATCTGGAGAAGAAAACAGCCATCAGCCTTTTATTTATTCCAACATGCCATAAACAAAAAATCTAGATCCAAGCAGAGGAGAGAAACAAGTCTTATGACAGCAGTTAGCTTTTGTTTCTTTAATTTATTTTAGGGTGAATACATTTTGCTTTATTTTGTTCTAATTTATTAATTGTGTTTGAAATATGAGGAATCCAAAGGTAACTTAATTTAAATGAATAGCACATTATTTTACGTTTAGAGCTGTTGTTTTATTTTAATGTCATGTTTGGAAATTCCTGCAATGCCATTTTATTTTTTCTATGGGCACCACCATTTTGTGAAGCGGTTGCTAGAACACCATTGTCAATTAACAGGTCACTCACTATACATTATACATTGAAAATATTTTTTTTCATTATGTAAATAGAAAACTTGACAACAGGTTGAAGAGCGTGTAAACAAAAAACTTTATTTTTCAAATGTCACTTCTTTCTTCTGTGTTCCAATGTCCTTGTGTATCCCTGACATCTATCATTAGGTATAGCATTCCAATGCAAAATATATATATATATATATATATATATTGTATATATAATATATTAACATTATATTTTTTACAGGTCATACTAATATGCCTGCTAGAAACTAAGCTTTATAGTCAGTGTCTTTATAATGCCAAGCAAATATTGTTTTCCACAATCTTATGTGGTTTTCACCATTTACTTAACAGATGCATTTTGTGAAGAATATCGACATGACTACATGAAACTAACATGCTAGCAGTATTGATAATTAGGCTTTCAGATTTAAAGTTTCATTCTGCATTATATTACTTAGTAACCTACAATTACATTTATGTGACAACTGTGAAAATAAGGGCAAGCTGATGGCAAGGTAGTGCCACCATCTCTCAAATCCAGCATCCTGTGTTTGAATCCAATATGCAGTTTGTACACTCTCCCTATGTACTGATTTCACAGGACAGCAGCAAGATAGTTTGAATAAGAATTGTGAAATGAATCGTAACCTGTGTAATAAGCAGAGAGTTGTAACCAGGAAGTTAAAAAAAAAATAATAATAATTACGTGTAACATAAGTGATATTCAAGTAAAGACAGCAAAAATTGCAAAACAAAATAACATACACATAACCAGAGCCAAAACAAACTAAGTGTGTAAGGACTAGGGAATGTGCTCATTTGCAAGAGACATGTACTGAAAGATTTCAAGATGGATCATAACATCATTTCTTTGCCGTTCACTGTTAGCCCAGCTAACCTGATACTGTATATCCAAGTGTATGATCATTAAAGTGCAAAAACAATTGGCAACTGAAGGCCAGACACCACAATATGGATCTGCTAGAATTATACAAACTGAAGTTAAGCATCAGTTAGTTTACAAATCTGAGTAGGCAAGAAATTCAGATGCCATTGTTTTAAACAGCATTTTGCTGAAAAAAAACTCTGTGGGCTTACATTTGCACAAGTCAGACTTTATTCTAGACTGATGGACATCAACTTGGAGAACCAGCCATGTACTGTATAATCACAACCTCATGGCCACCAGATATCCAATAGCAGGTCAAGCCAAAACACTTTCAACTATCACATTAAAATTCTGGTTAGCCTAGTTTGAGATGTACAAGTTCAAGCATTTTATTGTCACTGTATAACACAACAAAATTATTTTTGTGACAACACCAAGGTGCATTTAAAACCCAAAAGGCAAATAGCTGAAATACATAACAATACAATAAATACAAATAAGAATTAACCGTGAAAAATATGTTCAAAATATCAGCAAGATGGCATATATAATGTTAAATATTCAAGTTACCAGATAAGATTATTACTGTTTTTATGACCCACTGCAGGGCTTTTTTGGAGGATTTTGTGCAGCTAATTTATCAAGTTCTCTTGCAGTTAGTCAAAATGTTCTGTATGGTGCACCTGTAAAAGTTCACCAACAGCTTCTGTGGGAGGTTAGTTCACCTTAGCCTTTTCAGAAAGTGCAGGCGCTATTGTGTGTTGCATACTACCACTGAAGTATTGTCAGGCCAGGAGAGTTCTTCTGTGATGGTGACTCCTAGAAACATAAAGCTGGAAACTCTCTTGTCAGCCTCTGCTTTAATAGTTACTGAATTGTAAGTGGTCTTTTTAGTGTTTCTAAAGTCCACGACTTCTTTGGTCTTTTTGCTTTTTAAGACCAAGTTGTTGGTGTCACACCACTCTGTCAGGTTCGGAACCTCTTCTTTATATGCAGCTTCACTGTTGTTTGTAAATGTGTTCTATTAAGATGTTTGTTCATAGTAATCTGTGGTGTGCTATTATTTACAGTGCCCATAAAAAGTATTCATCCCCTAGGAAGGTTTCACATTTCATTGTTAAACAAAACAGTCACAGTAGATTTAATTTGGCTTTTTTGATATTGATCAAGATAAAAAAGACTATTGTCAAAGTGAAAACAGATCTGTGCTAAGTGGTCTAAATTAATTACAAATATAAAGGATGAAAAATTGATCACATAAGTTAATATAACACCATTAATATAACACACCTAAACCATCACTGGTGCAGCCAGGTGGTTTCAGAAGTCATATAAATTAGTTCATTGGCAATCACCTCTCTGTAGTCAAGGAATTTCAATTGAATATAGCATTAGTGAACCATATTTGAGCCACTCAGGACTGCCAGGGAACAGTGTCTAGTGATGCCGCCTCTTCGTGGTATAAAGTCTCAATCCAGACTGTTTTCCTGAGTAGTTCCTAGTTGATGGAACGAGCTACCCACCTTCATCTGTACTGCTTTCTCCTTGAATCTATTTAAGGAGCAACTGGTAACCCATCTATTTTGTGGAAATTTGTCAAATTGATTGAAAAATAAAAAGAAACTTTTCCCTGTGATCTTTCATACTGTTTTTTGATTTTGTTGTTACATTAAGTTTAATTGGTTTAATGATTTGTTAATCTGTGTTTGTAAATTAATTAGCTGTTACATTTTTCACTTCTGGCAATCAACTTTTTTTACCAGTACTACTACAAATGATGAACTAACAGAACGTAGCCTAATGTTACTTGATTGTGTTTACCTCTTTTCTAAGTCACTTTGGATAAAAGCATCTGCCAAACAAACAAATGTAATTGTATTTGGAAGGATCAGCTTGTGGAGAGTCTGAATGGCTGCTAAAAATGCATCTACTAAATGCTGACCTGAAGGGGGTGAACATTTGTGCAATTAATTATCTTGTTACAATTATTTTTCATACTTTGCCAAATTAAATTCACAGTGATTCAATGTTCTATAAAATATGAAAATGTCCAAAATTATGAATAATTTTTATAGGAACTATAATTATTAATCTGACCCCAAACAGGAAGAAAGGATCCCCACTTCTGCTGTAAAACATGTGCAAATTCTATTTTCTAAAACAGCCTAAAATATTTTAGAGAGAGGCATGAAAATAATGGAAAGATATTGTAAAATGTTAAAACAGTATCTGTTTACTCTAATTAATATTTCATGTAATTTTTCAGTGAAATTTACATTATGCAGACTCTGCTGACACATAAGAGTGCACTTTATGCCTTGACTACAGTTATGCAATACTTTTGTTTTGTGTCAGCATTTAACTATATTACAAACTTTAAAAGAACTCTAAATTCTGTACTTTCTCTCTGCTAATCCACTATTTTTTTGATCTTGTGACTCAATATGTGAACATAAACTGAACTCATGTCAGTATTCTAGCATTCCATGACAAATTAACCTGCCTATCAGACTCAAATCCTTAATGCTCCAGAAACTTCAAAATTCGTTTTATTATGGGACAAATATCCCAAATATTTTGTAAAAGCTTTCTGTTTCATCTGGACAACTGACAAAAAGCTCGCTGACAAAAATGTCCAGTGACAAATGCTTGCAGGAAAAATGAGTAAACCAACAAATGCATTCAATAATGTTTAAATATTATGGGTAAGGTAGACCCATTTGGTAATAATACACATTTAACGTAAGGTGGGAACATTCCAGCCGTACAGATTTCACCACTACTTATCCATCTATTATCCAACCCGCTATGTCCTAACTACATGGTCACGGGGGTCAGCTGGAGCCACTCCCAGCCAACACAGGGCGCAAGGCAGGAAACAAACCCTGGGCAGAGCGCCAGCCCACCGAGGGCACACACACACACACCAAGCACACATCAGGGACAATTTAGGATCGCCAATGCACCTAACCTGCGTGTCTTTGGACTGTGGGAGGAAACCGGAGCACATGGAGGAAACCCACGCAGACACAGGGAGAACATACAAACTCCACGCAGGAAGGACCTGGGAAGCGAATCCACTACTTATGCATTACATATATCTATACCAATAAAAGGCAAAGCCCTCACTGACTCACTCACTTACTCACTCACTCACTGACTCATCACTAATTCTCCAACTTCCCGTGTGGGTGGAAGGCTGAAATTTGGCAGGCACATTCCTTACAGCTTACTTACAAAAGCTGGGCTGGTTTCATTTCGAAATTCTACGCGTAATGGTCATAACTGGAACCTATTTTTCTCCATATAATGTAATGGAGTTGAGCTCAATGACTGTGGGGGCAGAGTTTCGTGTGACATCATCACGCCTCCCACGTAAACACGTGAACTGACTGTCAACGCAGTATGTAGAAAACAAGGAAGAGCTCCAAAAAGCGCTGAAGAAAACATGCATTATACAATTGAAAAGGCAGCGAAACAATAAGAAGCGACCGAGTCACACATACAACCATATTCATGAGTACAGCTACTTCGGAAACAAAGCACGGTGTAAACCTAAAGTTTAAATTAAGTTCATAGACAGGCTGGTGAAGGGCTGTGCTTATGCAAATTCCGAGAGACTGTCTTTGTGGGGGGATTGACAGTAGACGGGTGGGAGAGTCACGTCATCATCTCCCCTCCCACTCACCTCATTTCGCTAACGCAGTCTTGAGGAACCAACTTTTGACGCTGCCACCAAATACTCACAGAAAAATCCACAAGTTAATACACACGCTGTCTCTACAGTTTCTCCACACTCTGAATCCTCCAGGCACTACTTACAAAAGGTTACATTGACAATCGTGTTACGTTATTTTTAAAATGTTTCCTTTTCTTAGCACAAGCACAGCTGAGAAGCTTCGATGCATGTGCTCCATAACGCGTTAAACAAATCACGCATTTAATCACACTTTGCATTCCAAGCAAAGGGGAACTTCTCTCAGTGCATGATTTCCTGGTACACCAATTACATTGATGTACACATCAGAGCTACAAAAATGTAACAGTCGGAAGAAAGCGTGTTGCTATGACTGATTGGAGGAAAATTTCATTTCAAAAGACTACCCGACGGAAGCCTTGATAAAACCTTGTTTTTGTGCACATATATATATATGTATATATATGTGGATGTATATGTATATATACTGTATATATATATATGTGTGTATATGTATATATATGTTTATGCATGTGTGTATATATATATGTATATATATATATATATGACAATAACACTCATGACAATGACAATCATGTTACATTATTATTAAAATGTTTCCTTTTCTTTTTAATTACTTCTTTAACACACTACTTCTCCGCTGCGAAGCGCGGGTATTTTGCTATATATATATATATGAATGACCTCCAAAGAGCGCTGAGACTTTTGATCACGTGAACGTGTCTGCAAAAAGTGGCGTCTCCTGCCCTACAAAACTTGAACAGCCGGCGCGTGCGCATAGCTGTGCTGGCCTTTGGGACACTGACTGCACTTCTGCCTCAAGTCAAAGTGAGCATTTTTAATTTTTTTCATCCTCCCCCTGAGCTATAGCCCAGACAAGTTCAAACATGGGATCCCTTTTCTACACTGCGGCAAACTAATATTAAGGCGCTTCGCACTTTCTTTTGCACGTATACGATTATGAGGTCGTCAGCTCGAATTATGAAGACACGCACAAGAGTGGAGGACCGACAATACCATCACAGCCGATTAATGGCAGGGACGTCTAACCAGTCTACATAAGACCCACCGCGACTGTCCCCAAAAGGCGCTCATATCGTCAGCAAAACATCTCTCTATACTATATAAAAGAAAAAGGCAACTTTCCTTTCTTTACACCTTTTTTCCTTTTATCCCTAACCAAAGCCTTTCTCTCTTAACACTGCAGAGGACACAAAACTAATTTTCTTTAATTGCTGGTAATGCTGGTAAGGCACATTACCAGAGGCAGAAATTTGGACGTTCACATAGAAAAGGGATCTACTACCGACAGATGATCCATATACATTTTAGCTGCTGTTAGTACTACTTACCTGTTGTGTTACACCGTCTTTAAAATGTAGTTTACCCGAAACCACTCCAGTAGTGCTAAATGTAGCTTTACTGCTTAAAACCTTAATGTTTTACAGTTTAATAACTTATAGACTACATTTTATTATTTTTCCCTTGCACTCAGTGACCAAAGCTATATACACATATATAGACACATACATATATATACACATATATAGACACATACATATATATACACATATATATATGTGTATACATATATATATACACATATATATACCTGTGTGTATATTTGTATGTATGTGTATATATATATATATATATATATATATATATATATATATATATATATATACACATATATATATAACTAGCAATAATACCATATATATATAGCGAGAAGTAGTGTGTTAAAGAAGTAATGAAAAGAAAAGGAAACATTTTGAAAATAACGTAACATGATTGTCAATGTAATTGTTTTGTCACTGTTATGAGTGTTTCTGTCATATATATATATATATATATATATATATACACACACACACATATAAACATATATATATATATACACACACACATATATACATACATATATACACATACATCCACATATATAAACATATATATACATACATATCTACATATATACATATACACACTCACACACACACACATATATATATATATATATATATATATATATATATATATATATATATATATATATACACATATACTCAGCAAAAAAACAAACGTCCCTTTTTCAGGACTGTGTATTTCAACAATAATGTTTTAAAATCCAAATAACTTTACAGATCTTCATTGTAAAGGGTTTAAACAATGTTTTCCATGCATGTTCAATTAACCATAATCAATTAATTAACATGCACCTGTGGAATGGTCGTTAAGAACTTAACAGCTTACAGAAATTAGGCATTTAAGGTCACAGTTCTGAAAACGCAGGACACTAAAGAGACTTGTCTACCGACTGTAAAAAACACCTAAAGAAAGATGCCCAGGGTCCCTGCTCATCTGCGTGAACGTGCATTAGGCATGCTGCAGGGAGGCATGAGGACTGCTGATGTGGCTAGGGCAATAAATTGCCATGTCCGCACTGTGAGACGCCTAAGACAGCTACAGGGAGACAGGAAGGACAGCTGATCATCCTCGCAGTGGAAGAGCCCGGATCTCAATCCCATTCAGCACGTCTGGGACCTGTTGGATCGCAGGGTGAGGGCTAGGGCCATTCCCCCCAGAAATGTCCAGGAACTTGCAGGTGCCTTGGTGGAAGAGTGGGGTAACATCTCACAGCAAGAACTGACAAATCTGGTCCAGTCCATGAGGAGGAGATGCACTGCAGTGCTTCAAGCAGCTGGTGGCCACACCAGGTACTGACTGTACTTTTGATTTTGAGCCTCCCTTCATTCAGGGACACATTGTGAAACATTTTTAGTTTATGTCTTATGGTGTTGACTCTTTTACTGTTCATACAAATATTTACACATTAAGTTTACTGAAAGTAAAAACAGTTGAAAGTCAGAGGACGTTTTTTTTTTTTGCTGAGTATATATACAGTCTTTGGGGTGCGAGCATCCATGAAGGAAGAAAAATGAAAAACATTATTTGTAAAAAATCTTAATTTATTTATCCATTCCTAAATAATTAAATGGGCAGGCTATTTCGTATCAGTGCAATATGCTGCTTGTTAAAATGGATGACTCCCGCTCTTACGTGCAAGTCTGCGTGGATATTATGAACTATCATTTCTGTTCAAGTTCTATTTAAATTTAAAATAGAAGGAATTTTTATTTAGTCGACAGAATATTATTCCGGAATAAATCAACTCAAACCTTAAATAACTTATAATATTTTGCTCTCCATAAAAATATATCCTGTCTAAATTATACAAGTTAGAAATAAAGTAAACGTTAAAAGAACAAACATTCAAATTTCTTTACTCTTATGTAATTTTATATAAAAAAAACTTAAATTTTAAATATCCCAAAAGATTTTGCTCTCCATAAAAATATATCCTGTCAAAATTATACAAATTCAAATATGAACATGCTGCATAACAAAACCTGGAAATATAAATAAAATGTGTTCTTTTCAGCAATAACAAATCAAATCATTCAGTTGTCTTTGCTCATATGTCATTTTAGAGCTGGACGCCTGGCATCTTTTTTTGGCCACAGGTTCATTTCTGTTTGGTGTGAGGTTCTGTGTTGTGGAGATTCTCAGGATGGACTGCAGGTGCTCATCAGTGAGGCGACTCCTGTGTGCTGTTTTGTTAGTCTTCATCACTGAGAAGAGCTTCTCACACAGATATGTGGTACCAAACATGCACAAGGTTCGAGCCGCATGTAGACGGAGCTGGAGCATTTGTGCGGGAATGGAGTGAATAAACTGTGTGGGCCGTGCAGTATCGTACTTTGCCTTCAGTGTGCCATTACACTGCAGCTCAATCACCTCCATCTGAATCTGCACAGGTGCAGTTTCCACATCGACGGCAAATGGGTTGCGAAACAACTCAAAATTCTTTTTTTGTTCTTCAAAGCCACCAAAGCTCCGTGCGAACTCAGTGCGCAGTGCGCTCAGTTTATCAGCAAAGTGCGTATTTGGGAACACCGTTGTGCCGACTTGGTTCAACATTACTTGGCAACAGGGAAAGTGGGGCAAGTTGCACTGGTGCATTTGTGTCTCCCATAAAAGTAGCTTCACTTGAAATCACTTTGTGATTTATAACGGGTAAAAACGTCTGCTGAAGTGTCAGATTCTTCTTTAGCTCTTCTGCTTTCTGTATCTTGTGCATTGCATTCAGGTCTTTCAGGTTATCTTGATGTTTTGTCTCATAGTGCCGTCTTAGATTAAATTCTGTAATTACAGCCACATTAGCTCCACAAATGAGACACACGGGTTTACCGGCAATGTCAGTAAACATATACTCAGCCTCCCATCGGTTTTTAAAGGCTCTATGTTCAGAATCACCTTTTCTTTTCGGCATCGTGTGGGCTAGCTTCGCAATAACTTGCAGCATCATAAGCTAGACTTGATTAACGCGTAAGTGTTAGGCAAGGCAGCTGAAGCGCTGCATTATGGGATCTGTAGTTTATTGTGTTACCAGCGCTTCATATCCCGGGCCATTAATAACAATAATACAGTATATAAAATGATCTCGCAGGCCGGATATAATTACACGCCGGGCCGGATGTGGCGTGGGCCTTGAGTTTGACACATATGGACTAAATAGAACTTGAAAAGAAATATTTTTTCGAATGTGATCGCGCAATTCAGATCGAGTTGACGCGCACTACAGTACATCGAGCCCGCGTGCTATTGTGGTTTTGCCTGTGTGCCTCAATAAGTTACCCTCCCCTCGCTCTTACTTTTTTACCGTTCATCTAATGAATACACTGAGTATGGCTTTACCAAAACAATCATTGATCGCGAATAAAGTATCCATTATTCATAAAGCTTCAATTGGTGATCTGTCTTTCTGCGTTAACCGCATATTTTTCATACGTCTCAAACCAAGGGGATGCGAGGCTAAAATGAATCGAGAAGCGCGTGTACATACTTAGTGCATCCCTCTCGGAATCGAACCTCGGACGTCGGTGCTACAGCCGAAGGCTCTACTATTTCGCCACGGCGTGTGGTTTGTCTATTTGAGCATAGCAGTGTAATTCGGTTTTTGTTCAGCACTCTTTGGAACTGTTGCTTTTTGTCTGCGCACTGCGTCAGTTCACGGGAGCCGCTGAATATGTTTTTATGTGTCACTCGCTCGCTTCTAATTGTTTCGCTGCCTTCTTAATTATATAATGCATGTTTTCTTCAGCGCTTTTTGTAGCTCTTCCTGGTTTTCTACGTAATGCGTGATTACGTGAGAGGCGTGATGATGTCACACGAAACTCCACCCCCCACGGCTTTCGAGCTCAACTCCATTACAGTAAATGGAGAAAAATAGCTTCTAGTTATGACCATTATGCGTAGAATTTCTAAATAAAACCTGCCCAACTTTTGTAAGGAAGCTGTAAGGAATGAGTCTGCCAAATTTCAGCCTTCTACCTACACGGGAAGTTGGAGAATTAGTGATGAGTCAGTGAGTCAGTGAGTCAGTCAGTCAGTGAGGGCTTTGCCTTTTATTAGTATAGATTAGTGTGTGTGTATGTATGTATGTATGTGTGTATATATGATGTAGATAGGTATGTATATATATATAGTGTGGCATCCGGCCGGAGCTGGAGCCTGGCCGGGACGCCCAGGAGGACCGGAGGAGGGCTTGTACCTCCTCCAGACCGCGAGGGGGCGACCGCCCTGGTTACGTTGGGGGCCACGGGTAGAGGGCTTGGAAGCCCAGCCCTGTAGGGACCCGTGGCCACCGCCAGGCGGCACCCCGATGCCTGAACAACCTTGGAGCCCAGCACTTCCGCCACACCAGGAAGTGCTGGGGGGAAGAAGACAGGGGACACCCGGAGGGCTTCCGGGTGCGCAGCCGGCACTTCCGCCACACTGGGGCGTTCTGCGGAGGAGTGCCGGGAAGCAGCTGGAGACCATCCGGGTTCCTATTTAAGGGGCCGCCTCCCTTCAGTTGGGGGCGGAAGTTGGGTGGAAGAGAGACGGAGCTGGAGAGAGGACTGGAGGCGTCCAGGAGAAAGGCACCAAGGACTGTGAGGCCTGGACATTGGGGAGTGCACAAACTGTAAATATTGTAAATAAACACGTGTGTTGGGTTAACTAACGATATCCGTCTGTCTGTGTCCAGGTTCAAGTTCACAATAGATATGAAGATATGTATGTGTATATATATGTACTAGCAAAATACCCGCGCTTCGCAGCGGTGAAGTACTGCATTCAAATTTTTATTAAGAAGAAAATTAAACCTTTTTAAACTGTGGGACAATATGCCAATAATTATTTGGTAAGGATCTCTTTGTATACCATGTTGTCAGTTCGGCCCTCCGGTTCTAACATGACCAAGCTGTGCGCTGAGCTTACTCTTGAGCATGTAACTTACAGTTGGCCATGTAAACAGTAATCTAGTCTAAAATCTCACAGCTTGGATTGCTGCTGTCATAATCGGTTTGAGTTTCATGGTTTGTTTCAATTACGACAGTATTTGCAGGATTTGTTGTGTTGAAGTGACATTTGGCATCTGTCAAGCATTGTAAGCACACAACCGGTTTCATCGATAAAATCACATCCAGCTTTTGAGAGTTTAAACATTCATAAACATCAAAGTGTCCACTACTGAAATCGTCACCTGTCAATCTAAGATGTTTAAGAGGCATTGGCGGTTGTCGAAAGGTGTAAAATATTTGACCATTTCGGTACACTTGAAAGCGACAACCGAACAATTCAGCGGCAGCCATCAACTCACATGCAGAACCATAGGTGAAGGGCTTAAGCATTTCACTCTTCTAGTGCTCCTGTGTAGTATAATTATCTCCTGTACCGTCATCAGTCCACACCTTGAACCTGTCCCAGTCATTCAATACATAAGACAGAATGTTCCTCCGGATATCAAGGGAATAAATATATAACAAAGAGAATGGAAAAGGTAGGTGGTATCTCCGGGCATGGAAACCACTCGGTAAGTGACAGTTCTTTGATCGATAGAATTTCTTGAAGATGGGCCCATAAGTAACAAAGACTGTTGAAATGTTCAATATGGCGGCCGACAGTGGCATCATACTACCGAAATAAGTACGTACATTGGTTTCAGTTAGTGGAGGGAAGCCGCCTACCAAATTTCGAGAAGATGGGGCCATAAATAAGAAAGTTCAACATGGCGGACGTTGTTGACCGTTATGACCATTACGCGTAGAATTTCGAAATGAAACCTGCTTAACTTTTGTAAGTAAGCTGTAAGGAATGAGCCTTGCAAATTTCAGCCTTCTACCTATACGGGAATTTGGAGAATTAGTGATGTTGGAAAATTCAATATGGCGGCTGACAGTGGCATCATACCACCGAAATAAGCACGTACATTGGTTTCGGTTAGCTAAGGGAAGCCACCTACCAAATTTCGTGAAGATGGGGCCGTAAATAAGAAAGTTCAACATGGCGGACGTTGTTGACTGTTATGACCGTTACGCTGACAATTTCGAAATGAAACCTGCTTAATTGTTGTAAGTAAGCTGTAAGGAATAAGCCTGCCAAATTTCAGCCTTCTACCTACACGGGAAGTTGGAGAATTAGTGACGTTGGAAAGTTCAATATGGCGTCTGACAGTGGTGTCATACCACCGAAATAAGTTTGGTTTCGGTTCGGTTTCGGTTTGGTTTCGGTTAGCGCAGGAAAGCCGCCTACCAAATTTCGTGAAGATGGGTCCATGAATAAGAAAGTTCAATATGGCGGACGTTGTTGACCGTTATGACCATTACGCATAGAATTTCGAAATGAAACCTGCTTAACTTTTGTAAGTAAGCTGTAAGGAATGGGCCTGCCAAATTTCAGCCTTCTACCTACACGTGAAGTTGGAGAATTAGTGACGTGTGGAAAATTCAATATGGCGGCCGACAATGGCGTCATACCACCAAAATAAGTACGTACATCGGTTTTGGTTAGCGCAGGGAAGCCGCCTACCAAATTTCATGAAGATGGGGCCATAAATAAGAAAGTTCAACATGGCGGACGTTGTCGACCGTTATGACCGTTAGGTGTAGAATTTCGAAATGAAACCTGCTTAACTTTTGTAAGTAAGCTGTAAGGAATGAGCCTGCCAAATTTCAGCCTTCTACCTACACGGGAACTTGGAGAATTAGTGATAAGTGAGTGAGTGAGTCAGTCAGTGAGTCAGTGAGGGCTTTGCCTTTTATATAGTATAGATATATATATATATATATATATATATATATATATATATATATATATAGACTCAAACCGATTATGAGAGCAGCAATCCAAGCTGTGATAAAACAGTAAAAAGGAGGCGTGTCAGACGTTGTGGTACATTTTCTGATGCAGCTAGACGAAAACAACTTCGTGACGTTGCCGCCAAATACACAAAACAATTACTTTGACAATCATGTTACGTTATTTTTAATATGTTTCCTTTTCTTTTTCATAACTTCTTTAACACACTACTTCTCCGCTGGTGCTGTATTTTGCTATATATATACAGTGGTGTGAAAAACTATTTGCCCCCTTCCTGATTTCTTATTCTTTTGCATGTTTGTCACACAACATGTTTCTGATCATCAAACACATTTAACCATTAGTCAAATATAACACAAGTAAACACAAAATACAGTTTTTTAATGATGATGGTTTTTATTATTTAGGGAGAAAAAAAAATCCAAACCTACATGGCCCTGTGTGAAAAAGTAATTGCCCCTGAACCTAATAACTGGTTGGGCCACCCTTAGCAGCAATAACTGCAATCAAGCGTTTGCGATAACTTGCAATGAGTCTTTACAGCGCTCTGGAGGAATTTTGGCCCACTCATCTTTGCAGAATTGTTGTAATTCAGCTTTATTTGAGGGTTTTCTAGCATGAACCGCCTTTTTAAGGTCATGCCATAGCATCTCAATTGGATTCAGGTCAGGACTTTGACTAGGCCACTCCAAAGTCTTCATTTTGTTTTCTTCAGCCATTCAGAGGTGGATTTGCTGGTGTGTTTTGGGTCATTGTCCTGTTGCAGCACCCACTATGAGTTCAGTGCGACTTTCTCAGGATTTGACGTGGCATCCGGCGGAGCTGGAGCCTGGCCGGGGCCAGGAGGACCGGAGGAGGGCTTGTACCTCCTCCAGACATGAGGGGCGACCGCCCTGGTTACGTTGGGGGCCACGGGTAGAGGGCTTGGAAGCCCAGCCCTGTAGGGACCCGTGGCCACCGCCAGGCGGCACCCGATGCCTGAACAACCTTGGAGCCCAGCACTTCCGCCACACCAGGAAGTGCTGGGGGGAAGAAGACAGGGGACACCCGGAGGGCTTCCGGGTGCGCAGCCGGCACTTCCGCCACACTGGGGCGTATCTGCGGAGGAGTGCCGGGAAGCAGCTGGAGACCATCCGGGTTCCTATTTAAGGGGCCGCCTCCCTTCAGTTGGGGGCGGAAGTTGGGTGGAAGAGAGACGGAGCTGGAGAGAGGACTGGAGGCGTCCAGGAGAAAGGCACCAAGGACTGTGAGGCCTGGACATTGGGGAGTGCACAAACTGTAAATATTGTAAATAAACACGTGTGTTGGGTTAACTAACGATGTCCGTCTGTCTGTGTCCAGGTTCAAGTTCACAATAGATATGAAGATATGTATGTGTATATATATGTACTAGCAAAATACCCGCGCTTCGCAGCGGTGAAGTACTGCATTCAAATTTTTATTAAGAAGAAAATTAAACCTTTTTAAACTGTGGGACAATATGCCAATAATTATTTGGTAAGGATCTCTTTGTATACCATGTTGTCAGTTCGGCCCTCCGGTTCTAACATGACCAAGCTGTGCGCTGAGCTTACTCTTGAGCATGTAACTTACAGTTGGCCATGTAAACAGTAATCTAGTCTAAAATCTCACAGCTTGGATTGCTGCTGTCATAATCGGTTTGAGTTTCATGGTTTGTTTCAATTACGACAGTATTTGCAGGATTTGTTGTGTTGAAGTGACATTTGGCATCTGTCAAGCGTTGTAAGCACACAACCGGTTTCATCGATAAAATCACATCCAGCTTTTGAGAGTTTAAACATTCATAAACATCAAAGTGTCCACTACTGAAATCGTCACCTGTCAATCTAAGATGTTTAAGAGGCATTGGCGGTTGTCGAAAGGTGTAAAATATTTGACCATTTCGGTACACTTGAAAGCGACAACCGAACAATTCAGCGGCAGCCATCAACTCACATGCAGAACCATAGGTGAAGGGCTTAAGCATTTCACTCTTCTAGTGCTCCTGTGTAGTATAATTATCTCCTGTACCGTCATCAGTCCACACCTTGAACCTGTCCCAGTCATTCAATACATAAGACAGAATGTTCCTCCGGATATCAAGGGAATAAATATATAACAAAGAGAATGGAAAAGGTAGGTGGTATCTCCGGGCATGGAAACCACTCGGTAAGTGACAGTTCTTTGATCGATAGAATTTCTTGAAGATGGGCCCATAAGTAACAAAGACTGTTGAAATGTTCAATATGGCGGCCGACAGTGGCATCATACTACCGAAATAAGTACGTACATTGGTTTCAGTTAGTGGAGGGAAGCCGCCTACCAAATTTCGAGAAGATGGGGCCATAAATAAGAAAGTTCAACATGGCGGACGTTGTTGACCGTTATGACCATTACGCGTAGAATTTCGAAATGAAACCTGCTTAACTTTTGTAAGTAAGCTGTAAGGAATGAGCCTTGCAAATTTCAGCCTTCTACCTATACGGAATTTGGAGAATTAGTGATGTTGGAAAATTCAATATGGCGGCTGACAGTGGCATCATACCACCGAAATAAGCACGTACATTGGTTTCGGTTAGCTAAGGAAGCCACCTACCAAATTTCGTGAAGATGGGGCCGTAAATAAGAAAGTTCAACATGGCGGACGTTGTTGACTGTTATGACCGTTACGCTGACAATTTCGAAATGAAACCTGCTTAATTGTTGTAAGTAAGCTGTAAGGAATGAGCCTGCCAAATTTCAGCCTTCTACCTACACGGGAAGTTGGAGAATTAGTGACGTTGGAAAGTTCAATATGGCGTCTGACAGTGGTGTCATACCACCGAAATAAGTTTGGTTTCGGTTCGGTTTCGGTTTGGTTTCGGTTAGCGCAGGAAAGCCGCCTACCAAATTTCGTGAAGATGGGTCCATGAATAAGAAAGTTCAATATGGCGGACGTTGTTGACCGTTATGACCATTACGCGTAGAATTTCGAAATGAAACCTGCTTAACTTTTGTAAGTAAGCTGTAAGGAATGGGCCTGCCAAATTTCAGCCTTCTACCTACACGTGAAGTTGGAGAATTAGTGACGTGTGGAAAATTCAATATGGCGGCCGACAATGGCGTCATACCACCAAAATAAGTACGTACATCGGTTTTGGTTAGCGCCGGGAAGCCGCCTACCAAATTTCATGAAGATGGGGCCATAAATAAGAAAGTTCAACATGGCGGACGTTGTCGACCGTTATGACCGTTAGTGTAGAATTTCGAAATGAAACCTGCTTAACTTTTGTAAGTAAGCTGTAAGGAATGAGCCTGCCAAATTTCAGCCTTCTACCTACACGGGAACTTGGAGAATTAGTGATAAGTGAGTGAGTGAGTCAGTCAGTGAGTCAGTGAGGGCTTTGCCTTTTATTAGTATAGATATATATATATATATATATATATATATATATATATATATATATAGACTCAAACCGATTATGAGAGCAGCAATCCAAGCTGTGATAAAACAGTAAAAAGGAGGCGTGTCAGACGTTGTGGTACATTTTCTGATGCAGCTAGACGAAAACAACTTCGTGACGTTGCCGCCAAATACACAAAACAATTACTTTGACAATCATGTTACGTTATTTTTAATATGTTTCCTTTTCTTTTTCATAACTTCTTTAACACACTACTTCTCCGCTGGTGCTGTATTTTGCTATATATATACAGTGGTGTGAAAAACTATTTGCCCCCTTCCTGATTTCTTATTCTTTTGCATGTTTGTCACACAACATGTTTCTGATCATCAAACACATTTAACCATTAGTCAAATATAACACAAGTAAACACAAAATACAGTTTTTAATGATGATGGTTTTATTATTTAGGAGAAAAAATCCAAACCTACATGGCCCTGTGTGAAAAAGTAATTGCCCCTGAACCTAATAACTGGTTGGGCCACCCTTAGCAGCAATAACTGCAATCAAGCGTTTGCGATAACTTGCAATGAGTCTTTTACAGCGCTCTGGAGGAATTTTGGCCCACTCATCTTTGCAGAATTGTTGTAATTCAGCTTTATTTGAGGGTTTTCTAGCATGAACCGCCTTTTTAAGGTCATGCCATAGCATCTCAATTGGATTCAGGTCAGGACTTTGACTAGGCCACTCCAAAGTCTTCATTTTGTTTTTCTTCAGCCATTCAGAGGTGGATTTGCTGGTGTGTTTTGGGTCATTGTCCTGTTGCAGCACCCAAGATCGCTTCAGCTTGAGTTGACGAACAGATGGCCGGACATTCTCCTTCAGGATTTTTTGGTAGACAGTAGAATTCATGGTTCCATCTGTCACAGCAAGCCTTCCAGGTCCTGAAGCAGCAAAACAACCCCAGACCATCACACTACCACCACCATATTTTACTGTTGGTATGATGTTCTTTTCTGAAATGCTGTGTTCCTTTTACGCCAGATGTAACGGGACATTTGCCTTCCAAAAAGTTCAACTTTTGTCTCATCAGTCCACAAGGTATTTTCCCAAAAGTCTTGGCAATCATTGAGATGTTTCTTAGCAAAATTGAGACAAGCCCTAATGTTCTTTTTGCTTAACAGTGGTTTGCGTCTTGGAAATCTGCCATGCAGGCCGTTTTTGCCCAGTCTCTTTCTTATGGTGGAATCGTGAACACTGACTTTAATTGAGGCAAGTGAGGCCTGCAGTTCTTTAGATGTTGTCCTGGGGTCTTTTGTGACCTCTCGGATGAGTTGTCTCTGCACTCTTGGGGTAATTTTGGTCGGGCGGCCACTCCTGGGAAGGTTCACCACTGTTCCATGTTTTTGCCATTTGTGGATAATGGCTCTCACTGTGGTTCGCTGGAGTCCCAAAGCTTTAGAAATGCCTTTATAACCTTTACCAGATTTATAGTTTTCAATTACTTCTGTTCTCATTTGTTCCTGAATTTTTTTGGATCTTGGCATGATGTCTAGCTTTTGAGGTGCTTTTGGTCTACTTCTCTGTGTCAGGCAGCTCCTATTTAAGTGATTTCTTGATTGAAACAGGTGTGGCAGTAATCAGGCCTGGGGGTGGCTACGGAAATTGAACTCAGGTGTGATACACCACAGTTAGGCTATTTTTTAACAAGGGGCAATTACTTTTTCACACAGGGCCATGTAGGTTTGGATTTTTTCTCCCTAAATAATAAAACCATCATTTAAAAACTGCATTTTGTGTTTACTTGTGTTATATTTGACTAATGGTTAAATGTGTTTGATGATCAGAAACATGTTGTGTGACAAACATGCAAAAGAATAAGAAATCAGGAAGGGGGCAAATAGTTTTTCACACCACTGTATATATATATATATATATATATATATATATATATATATATATATATATATATATATATATATATATGACAGCAACACTCATAACAGTGACAAAACAATTACATTGACAATCATGTTACGTTATTTTCAAAATGTTTCCTTTTCTTTTTCTTTACTTCAACACACTACTTCTCCGCTGCGAAGAGCGGGTATTTTGCTAGTATAAATATAATTTCAACTATGATATAAAACCCCCTCATAAATTGTGATGATACAAATAAAAAGGTAATATTGTAGAAAGACTATTTTTTATAAAACTGAAAAAATGTAAAAGTAAATATAGCAGGACAAAACATATAATGTGAGGAGAAACTCTATACTTAAAATGAGTAACAATACAAAACTGAATATAATAGAAAAACTGTACAAATTATAGTGCCTTATTATGTTGAATCTCTTGCAAAAAGTCTAATGTTGATCTGTATTAAATGTTGCAGATGGCAATTAAGTTGGACATATCTTGACTTGGACACATCTAGCTCTGGAGGGAAAGAATCCACAAGTTCTGCTAAAGCAGCAGGGACATAAAGTCAATAACATTTTACTGTGCAGGTTAGCCTTTTTTGGTTTCTATAAATGTCTGATTATATTCAATTCCTGCACTTTTCTAGCTGCACCACTAGAAGGCATACATTCTAGTAAAAATGAAATGTGAATACCAGACAGAAAACCAAAGTGATATATTTACTCACTAAGCATATTCTACCCATGCACATTTATCATTGCACAATTTTCTTAGCATGTTTTGTTTCAGTTCAGTTCCTGATACCTGTTGAAAGAAATTCTTTATTGCTTTCTTTTTAACAGGGTTACCATATTTCCAAACCCAAAATAGAGGACACAAAATTAAAAAAAAAATACTGTAGGGAGGGGGTTGTGTTGTGGTGTTCATATGATGTTTGTTAAGAATTAAAATTTTAAAAAGGACATGACTTGACAAAAACCTGATTGGGAACATTGCACCAGAGTGTGAAAAACTGACAGTTTTGTAAAATTCACTGAGACGCCTACTATTATGAACTGAAACCAGGACATATGACAAATCCTTCATTTTAAATATACTTGAATATGCAATTCATTAACAGAAAGAATTATGCTGGGTCAGCTCTGTTGAAGCTGTTATAAATATTGGAGAAATGGATCATGGTAGGAAATCCTACAACACTATTTTCTTGCATCACACACCTTTAGTGTTATTTATAATTTTCTAGGTGTGATTTTTAATCATTCCATTTCTGCCACACATATTGCCCTAATGGATTATACCAAAATAAACTTTACTTTTACTCATTAAGGAGCCATGCCATGTATTCAGATAAAACCAGATTAATATTGAGCGTTTTTTCTTTTTTTGTCTTTTTTTTTATCTCATATTAACTTAACTATATCTAGGCCCTTAAGTGATTCCTTTCAGACTTAGTTAATTTGTACTCTGTGTGGTCAGTAAAAACTGTTAAAATAATGTTGGTTAGTGAAATACTGTGCTCATTTGTGACGGTACAATTAAAATTATTATTGCTTATGCAGTATATTGTGGCTTTTTGAATCTGCTTATTTGATTCCTGGATCACAGGTAGCTGAAAACAGCCTTTGCAGGACATTCTTAGACATATCTGCATGCACTCACACTGAGCCCATTTATGTTTGACCCTGACCAAGCAAGACAGAGTTTAATATTTGTGACCCTGAACTGCTTTAAGCAGGTGTTCTTATGGTGGAGTAGATGTACGAGAATTATAACTCCATTTTTCCTAAAATGTTTTCCCAAAATAGACAGTTGCAACTATATTCTTAAAGGAATATATTACCTTTATTTGAAGCTGCTCAAATACCAACATATAGTTAGTTAATAATAACATTTTCTGTGCAACATTTCAACAGAACTGGGCCATACATTTAAATTGCTACATTCATTTAATATCATTTGGTGGTTTGTTTAAAGAAACACCTTGGATGTTTAACTGATCTGGAATAGAAAAATTTAATTTCTGCAAGACAATTAAATTCAGTCACGTTTCACTGAAATTTCACAAGATCAAAGCATGCATTCATTGATCTCCAGTGAAATCTGAGAATGTAAGTCACCATTTGACTCAGTGACTTATTCATTTTCCATTTCAAGTAAGATATTTGTCCTCAGTGTCAAAGTCAGTTCCACATATTCTACACTCCACAATATTGTTGTACTTCATTGCATCAGCAGATGTTGTTCTTTTTATTTTTAGCTTACTGTGCTTGTTACTGTATTTTAATTTAGTAAAGGTGATAAAGGTCCTCTTAAAAAAATAATAGAAATAAAAGAAAACAGTCATTGCTCAAGGGGACAAGTGTGATACTTTAGCACAACAATAAACAGGCTCTTTTTAAAAATTTTTCCAAATCTGTATGAATAATCTGTTATATTTTCTACACATTAAGTACAGTACATACTGGCCTATCATTTGAACTATTTTTATACTTTTATTATGATTTTTATATGCCAAACACCCAACTCAAGAGATAAATTATGCTGATGACAAATGTGCATAAAGGAAGATGCACAACAAATTATTTCAGAATTTATATGTCAATGTTTAATATGCCACATTTGTCAAGTATGGTAATTGGGCCGTGCAGAGCTTACCTTTTGAGAAATAGCACTATATAACTTACATGTAGGACTTTCATTATCTGCCTTCCAAATTGGTGAACATCAAAAAAGTGTGTTAATAATCACTGAAATAATACAGAAGCAAAAGCGTCATTTGCAGTCTTTTTCTTGTTTGGGTGCATCATTGATGCTGTTCTGCTTCATTAATGTCCTGCAGGCCAATGAATTGAGCCCACAGCAGAAAAGGTGACTGGAGTACTAAATTCCTTTATACAAGTTTAATGTTTGGAAGCTTCATGAAGGTTGGCTTCACAAGAGGAAAGCAAAGAAACCAGGATATTAACATCCCCCCCAACGTGGGGCATTTTGTAACTCTACACAAGAAAAGAGGTAGTTACTCCTCATCTTTCTAGTGAGCTTCAGCTGAAATGTGAAATAGCTGCTAGATAGAAAGATAATTCACTTTGAATGTTTGTGATGAAGGAGCATTATTAAAAGCTAAAAAGCATAAAAACTAATATAATTCAAAGTTCAGTTGACTGGTGCAGAAAGGCCACATAAGTCAAATAGGGCTTATTTGTTTCTTTTTCTCTGTCTTTTTATATTTTATGTTTTCTTTTTATCATTTCATTGTATAAATGGTGATTTGGATTTTACTTAAATCAAATTAATGTTCTGTTAAAAGGTTGCTTTTAGACTGTTTTACTTCTACTTCATCAACTTCCTCAAGTTCTTTATAGAAATCCCATTTACTGTATTCATGCTAGACACATTTTTAATATATTAATACTAACATGTTTTTAAATAAGACTTTGGCTTCTTCTTTGCTTTAACATGCCCAACATAATTGAACTCATCTATGATTTATCAATGGTTTTCATGTCAGTTGTGGCTTTAAAAAATACTGTTTGTACCCCTTGGTCTGCAGTGTAGGTAATAAATTTCTTCCATTCCAAAAAAAAATAAAGAAAAATCAGCATTCCTCCTTGAATAAAAGAAAAGCTTTGGTATTTGTGTTGTGTTATTTAACCAATTATAGTATGGCAGTGACTCCTTTATTAGGTACACCTGCTTGTGTTATACAATTTGGCTGCTTAATGATAGTACCATTTTGTAAATAACAACTGATCATATACAGTATACTTTTTCAATTAAGAGAAAGAATGACTAAATATAAAAGTCTTTTTTATATGGTATGAAAGTGCCTAATTTTTGGGATGGCCTGATGTTTCCCATGAAATTGTTTCATTTTTAAAATTACAATGAGGCATTCACCAAGAAAACATCTGGGCAATGGCAGTCTATCACCTTATAACTAACTACAGCATTTATGTTAAAACAAGCATATCATCAGAAATACAAGAAAAGGAGATACAATTGCCATGTACTAAGACACCATTACTCATGATAGGATCAACCCATACAGGTTGTGGTATAGAAAAAGATATGAATGGGATACTTTAATGTTGATGTGAGTCTTTTGAAGCACATTTGACAACTTGCTTAGATTACGTACTGATGATTTCAGGCTTTTCAGAGTACTACTGGAGAATGGAATCTTTTCTAAGTATGTGATCCTAATAAAATAACTACGTATTGCACATTTAATACCAAATGTTAAAGGTCTGTGTCTATCCAACCCCATGATTGTCCATTTGTAACACAATATCTATTTAAAAGGGACAGGCAGGAATGAATGCTCCATGAAACAAAATAAAATGTTATTACTTTGGTAATATACTGTACACTTGTGAGCTGTGCTGACTGTTATTTTCTGATGCAAGCCAAAGATTATAGAAATAATATGCACTTAGAAATAATAATGGCTGTTATTAACACCCAGACAGTCGTATGCATAGATATTTGAGAGATGGCAAGGGAGAAAGAAATAGGCATAGTTAGGGAGTAAGAAAGCAAAAAAAAACAAGACATCAAACCCAGAACCAGTAAATCTAAATTAAATTCAAAATAAACAAGCAAAATCATCAGTGAACTACAGATCCTTAGCTCTTACTAACACTAATTCTTGCTGTTTTGCAATAAATTCACTCAGATACATATTACTGGGTGCTGCCATCTTACACAGGAGAAGTTTCGTGTGTCACATGATCAACAACAGCCATAGAACTATCAACAACATGGATGCAAGGATAGATACAAAATGGTGGTGCCCACGACCAACAATTATTTCAACATGGCAGCAAAAAAATGTCACTGTTATAGCGATAAAGATAGTAAACAAGGATAATAATAATTCATACCTCTTGAGGAGCACAAAAAAGATTGATTATAATGGTGGGTGAGTAAGACATATAGAGAACTCAAAATCACAGCAGCTTGATTCCCAGGTACAGTATATAATTCATTGCCATGGTTATGCTCCTGAAGACTGCTCTTGGCTTCCTGCTAATGTTGCTCATGCTCCAATTTACTTTGACTTTAATTAAAAGTCTCCATCCCTGTTAAGCCCAATTTACACTTTTAATGTCTAAATCTTAGAAGAAGGAATTTGTTATGATTTAATCAGAAATCGTAATATTCTTATATCCAATTTATATCTATACTAATAAAAGGCAAAGCCCTCACTGACTGACTGACTGACTCACTCACTCACTCACTCACTCATCACTAATACGCGTAACGGTCATAACGGTCAACAACGTCCGCCATGTTGAACTTTCTTATTTACGGCCCCATCTTCATGAAATTTGGTAGGTGGCTTCCCTGAGCTAACCAAAACCAATGTACGTACTTATTTCGGTGGTATGATGCTACTGTCGGCCGCCATATTGAACTTTTCAACAGTCTTTGTTACTTATGGGCCCATCTTCAAGAAATTTGGTACACAGGTTCCCAACGCTAACTGAATCCTACGTACGTACATATATACGTCCATAGCCTGCACCTTGGTCACCGTGTGAGGTGGCGTTGGGTCCCCCATCCCAACGCCTCCCACGTTGTTGGCTGCCTGCCTATATAAGACTGTCCTTCGCTCCGGTCTCTACATTCCCTTCCTTGCTTCGCCACGGGATTCATGTCTCCCTACTGATAACTACAGCCTTTTTGTTTAATCCACGGCTTCTCCGCTGTTTTATTGTTTGTTTATTACAATTATAGTTATTGTATAGGTATTTTACACTTACTTTACATTGCTCAGGTACCCATTTCCTTTATCATTCCAACCCCCATTAACATGTCTATCGAGGTGATCACCATTGATCAAAGAACTGTCTCTTACTGAGTGGTTTCCATGCCCGGAGATGGCACCTACCTTTTCCATTCTCTTTGTTACATATTGCACGGCCATATCGGGCTCACTCTTGATATCCGGAGGAACATTCTGTCTTTTGTATTGAATGACTGGGACAGGTTCAAGGTGTGGACTGATGAAGGTACAGGAGATAATTATACTACACAGGAGCACTATAAGTGTGAAATGCTTAAGCCCTTCACCTATGGTTCTCCGTGTTAGTTGATGGCTGCCGCTGAATTGTTCGGTTGTCGCTTTCAAGTGTACCGAAATGGCCAAATATTTTACACCTTTCGACAACCGCCAATGCCTCTTAAACATCTTAGATTCACAGGTGACGATTTCAGTAGTGGACACTTTGATGTTTATGAATGTTTAAACTCTCAAAAGCTGGATGTGATTTTATCGATGAAACCGGTTGTGTGCTTACAACGCTTGACAGATGCCAAATGTCACTTCAACACAACAAATCCTGCAAATACTGTCGTAATTGAAACAAACCATGAAACTCAAACCGATTATGACAGCAGCAATCCAAGCTGTGAGATTTGAAACAAGATTACTGTTCACATGGCCAACTGTAAGTTACATGCTCAAGAGTAAGCACAGCGCACAGCTTGGTCATGTTACAACCGGAGGGGCGAACTGACAACATGGTATACAAAGAGATCCTTAACAAATAATTATTGGCATATTGTCCCACAGTTTAAAAAGGTTTAATTTTCTTCTTAATAAAAATTCTAAGGCAGTATTTTGCTAGTTATATATAATTTTTAACTGTGATTCTGTCTTGTGATTGTGACATCATCAACTACACCATTTTGAGTTGTGTTTATTATGGTACCACATGTCACTTAGGAAGGGGACTGCATGCACAAGATAAACTTCCTATTTGAGAACTGTTTGAATGTTGTTGTAATTAAGGGAAGACCTTTTCTTAGAGATGTTATCGGACTAATATTTCTAGTGTCATCTTGTATAAATTTTAGAACTATTTTCTTGTTATTTGTTTTGTTTTATTATTTGTACCATTTTTGGTGATGTTACAGGAATGCCATTCTGAGCCATTGTTTCTCAATGGATGCCACCATTTCATGTGGATTTTTTCATGGGCTGTGAACAAAGTAAAAACTGAATAACATCGATTAAATGCAACAGTATATATTAATAATT
This sequence comes from Polypterus senegalus, assembly GCF_016835505.1. NCBI lineage: Eukaryota > Metazoa > Chordata > Cladistia > Polypteriformes > Polypteridae > Polypterus > Polypterus senegalus. The sequence goes on from NC_053154.1 coordinate 249,311,463, forward strand.
AAATAAAATTATTGCCATTTTAAAAACTGAGAAAATTAAAATTGTAAAAGAGAAAGACAAAGTCAGACAATCCTGGAGACCTCAAGAACTACCTGACTACCCTTTCCTGGGCATCTCTAATAGTGTCTGCTGGCTGTCTACTCTGATAAGAGAATCTTTCCATCTATTGATTCCGTTGCACCTTTAGCTGAGCTGACTTTTCTATATGCAGGAGAGCAGCTTGGCAGTAAATCAGTGGCAGGAGAGCAGCTTGGCAGTAAATCAGTGGCACATCAAAATTTTGAGAAGAGAAACAGAATAGAGGAGTGTTATTAACAGTTTATATATATTGCATTGCTTATATTTTTGAACACATATTACAAACAAACAAGAGATGCAGTATGCATAGCTAATCAGCAGCTCTAGTCAGGTTATGCTAAACTAAAGTAGCACACCTTCAACCTGGATTTAAAAGATGAGCCTAAAGGGACATCCCTTTTAATTAGCAGGCAGATCATTCCACGGCTACAGTGTACTGTAACTAAAAGCTCAACCTCACAATGATATGTTATTAATCCTTGGAATCTTAAGCAGACCTTGAGATATCAATGTGTGCTCTGCTTGTAAATTATGATAAGTTCAGATAAGTAATGAACGGAAGCAGGTGGATGAGACTGAAACCCCAAAGAGGAGCGTGTGGCTTTCACTCAGGACGGGGCTGTGAGTCTCTCCTATTGAGCAACTTGGGAGCAGAAGCAACCATCATGCTCTGAAAGTATTTTTACTGGATGGAGCCAATGGCAGAGGTGGAAGTACAGAGCTCCCGTGCTGGTTGGGGCTGGGTTAGGGCAGAGCAAGACCCAATGAGATGGATGTCTGCACTTTTTGGTTGACGTCTCTCCCGGCTGTAAGGTCAGAATAGGATAAGCTGGAGAGGCGTCAGTTTTAAAGGAAGGCACTAGAAATTGTGGATTTGCAATGTTTCCAGCACTGTGTTGTTTTAACTTCATTTGATTGGATTTTAACCTCCACCAGACATCTTCATTTTTTGGATTATTTATTTATTGACATTTAGACCACTGCACTTTTTGAACAGTTTATCGAATAAAAGCACTTGAACACTTTTCACCATCCCTTTGCTTCATGTTTTGTCCTTATCTGCCACACTTATCTGGTTACGTTGTCAACGGTGCTGGGTTCAAGAGGCTGCCAAAAATGAAGAGGGAGGATGGAGCCAAACTGCACCATCACAAGAGAGATTTGAAAGTCAGTGAATAATACATTATAGTAGTCAACCCTACTAGAAATAAATGCATGAATTAATTTCTCAGTATCCTACTTATTTAGAAAATGTCTTAATTTTCCAACATTTTTAAGATGGAAAAATATGTTTTGGATATTTTGTAATGTGTGCTTTAAATGACATGGTAGTGTTAATAATAATGCCTAAATTTCATTATAGGAAATCCCCTGCTTGGCACCTCTGTCTAGTAAACCTCCAATAATGTCCCTTTTTTCAACTACATGGTCATCAGTCATGGATCATCCCAGTGTTCATCAATGTTTCACTCCTTACCCCATTACATCTCCCTGTGACAGAGTAGTGGCATGAATGACTCCCTTCCACCCTCTGCAGTTGGTCTTTAGGTCCAATGTTATAGCCTCAGCTCCTGTCATTCCTCCTGAGCCACAACTGAAAGTTACTCTTCTCTGTCTCTTCTGCCAGTCCTTTTCCTGCTTTCTGTCACTTAATTCCAGTAACCCATATGCCATTAAGCAGGCAGCATACTGATGTGCTGCTAAATCAAATGCATCCTACCTCAACAGATCAAGGGGTGGATCTCCACTTGGCCCTTCTGCACTTGGCAGCCAGCTTGGAGTACTTGGTCTTCTTCCTTTGGTGGGCAAATTCTACTCTCTCCTCACATGGGAATGTCAACTCACTACGTCTGGCCAAAGACATCATGTGACTCTTCTGGGGAAAGTGCAGTTGTCGTCTAAAGTCAACTCTTATCTTCCACTTCTTTCCAGGTACAAGGAGTTGTTTTCAAGATTTTAATAATGCCATCAGCTCTCTCACCCACATACTGGATGTGCTATCCTGATGATGGTGTCACACCTCTATTTTCCTTCTACCTATTGATCTCTGAATTTAGCCTTTTCCTCAGGACTTACAGTGGGATGCAAAAGTTTGGGCAACCTTGTTAATAGTCATTATTTTCCTGTATAAATTGTTGGTTGTTACAATAAAAAAATGTCAGTTAAATATATCATATAGGAGACACACACAATGATATTTGAGAAGTGATGGTGTAAGTTGCAAGGACAAGGTTGAGTGCTATGGGTGGATCTGATTAGAAAGCTTAGCTGGGCTTGTAGGATTCTCCACAGATAAGACCAATGAACTGACCTATTAGCAATAGATTTCCATGTTGTCCAGCTACCATGGCACCCATGTGACGCGGTATTGACCTTGGAACACTTCTCCTTCTTCTTTGATACCTCTGGCTTCTTCTTCCTTTTTGCTGGCCCTGGACAACAAGAGTGAAGTCTCTCCTTTTATATAGTGGGTCTGCAGCTTAACGATCAGGTGCCCGTTTTAGAAAAATAAATAAATAAATACCTGGCTGGCTCAGTGTCCTTTGGTGTGCATGCTTGCGCAGCTACGGGAGGTTGGTGTGGAGACTGAGACAGAAGAAGCTGCATGTGAAGGTTTGTTCAGTCTTAATTGCTTCACTGGCTTTCCGTAGTTCGCGATTGAAGTGCTGCACCCACAGATGTTGATAAAAAGGGAGCCAGCATAGTAGAAAGGGGAATTGAACGAAGAAAGAAAGAAAAGGCAATTGAGAAGTTACTAGTCAGCAAGAGATGAACGAGTCATCATCGTTCCAGGGTGGATTTGTTCCCTTGCTAAACAGTTCATGGGAAGAGTGGAACTGGAATAAACTCCCTAGGGATCAAGAAGGTGCCATATGTTGTGCATGAGGAAGATGCGAAACCTGATTTGAAGTGATATGGCAGATGTACCAAGGGAGGCAGTCACATTGAGAGCCAGCTGAGGAAGGGACCGTAGCTGCAGATGTCTCCACCAGCTGCAGGACTTGAAGTGAGAGTGGTGGGGGGGAGGACATGTGAGGATTGGATTGAGGGTCCTCCCAGGACCCATGGTCTCAGAATCCCAAGCCTGTCAGTGAGGGTTAACTGCATTTGTTGGCGGAACCAAACAGGATAAAGTGAGGAGATGCCAAGTAAGAAGGGAAACATTGGGGCTCGTGATTGTACCCCAGGGTGACAAATTTCAGTGGTAGCTTCAAGGCATTCTTTCTAAAGAGCCCTACTTGTTTTTGTGTAATATTACTTTTGTGTAATAGTTTTATTTGGAAACCTCAATTGCACAGCTCCCATATTTTGTTTCAAAAAGCAATCATAAAGTTCAAGGATGCTCATAAAAATAGAGTTTTCAAACTGTTAACTGCACATTATCTGTAGTCAGGTTTCCTCAAATGTATTCTCAGTTGAAGTGTTTTAGTCTAAAAGTTAAATTGAAAACTTGAGAAAAAACAAGAGGAAATCTAAGTCAAATAAAAGTTTTAATAGCAGTGCCTATCAATGATAGTTGCTTAAAGTCAGCAAACCTGCTGGACATAGCCTTAATGGCTACACATTCCTTAAATTAGAAGAATTTAGTTTCTGTTATATAAGTCTCCTGCTTAAGTAAATGGCTTACCTAAGCTTTTTGTTTGCTATCTTAGAGATTACTAATAGCACAATTTCTACTTTATAACTTTTGTCACACATGCATGTTTAGGGAACAACTAAAGGGCCTGAATTGATGTAATTCCATGCCGGACCAGGGGGTGGCAAAGTGCACTAATTCTCTCTCTCGATTCCTTGCAGACCATTCTCAGGAAATCCCGCCCGGTTCTGGGGCAGCCAGCAATGTCACTTCCGGTTCCGGTCCTGATGACATCACTTACTGTATTGGCCTTTAAAGCCACCATCTTGTTTCTAGTTAATCAGTTCTGTTTTGGACTCAGTCGTATAAACATGTCTGTTCTCATTCATCATTTTTGCAGCCGGGAAAAATTATACGGATGGCTGCCCCAAACCTTCTCAATGTCTTTTGGTCGTGTTTGTGACACTTTATAAAAAATCTCAGTACACTATAGAAGACTTTATCAAGTTATGTGAGTTTATTTGAAGATGAAGCACAAGTAGGGCTGTCAAATTAGCTAACAAAATAATTTTAATACTTACTGTATGTTAAAATAAGTATATATTTTGAATGTAAAGTACCGGAAAGGCTTTATTACATATAAGAACATATTTGAATGTATTCAAATGTAAGTTAAAATATTTCTGTGCTATGTATATAGTAGGTTTGTGTCATATTTGGTGTTTTTTATATTTTTATTACAAATACTTTTACTTTTTTGCTTGTGGAGCATGAAATGATTATAACTTGAGCAGTGTTCATCAAAAGAGACACATATAAATACAGCTGTCAAATGAATGCACTTGAGTCCTTCACAAAAAGGTGGGGTTCACTTGGAGTACAAAGTGATGTAATAGAAGAAAAGGCAGAGCTGGGCATGTTCTGGTAATCTACATATGAATTACAGTAATTAATAAACTTATTGTACAAGCTATGCTACCTCTTTTATTCTAGAAGACAAAAGATGTAATTTCTGTATCCAACTCTCTTTTATGTGATCAAAGGAACTTTGAGTTTTTACTTACAACAGTTCACAACTGAAGTAACTGAATCTACTAAATGTTACACTGTAACAATCTTTTTAGTGTTTTCTTCACATTATCGTTGCATTTAGCATATATGTTTAGTGAGAGAAAAATACAAATCTACAAAAAAGAGTTTTGAGTGTTTATCAGGGAAATACTAAGTTAATAATACAGAACCAAAGTTTAAAATCAAGCAAGGTGTAGGCTATTATTAGGTTCATGGCTACATGGAATGTAAAAAAAACACAGCTAGAAGACAACATCATGGACATGGATGGGAAGAGGCAGTCAAGGAGTAACATACAAGACTAAACTAAATTGACTGCCATTTACTTCTTTAACAGCTAAAGCAAAATACAGGTAGCCTTTGAGTGAGAAATGAGTTCCATTCCTGCAGACGTTTGTAACCCAATTTTTGAATGTAAATTGGAACTTGCACAGTTTATGGAAGTATCGGAAATGCTTTATTACATATTCTACAAAAAAATGTTCCAAACATTAATAAAATGAAAGTGAAATAGTTTTGTTGTAATTTAAATCGAAAAGCACAACATAATTTAAACCAAAATTATTATGGTTATGGTTAAATATGGAATTACAAGCAGTGGTTTGTAAGTCTCAGCTAAATGGTGATGGCTGCTAAATATTCATCTGTGTCAAAACTAGATTAATTTATAATTAAAAATGGAAGCTGCTAGGTGAAAATATATTGAAATTAATTTGAATAGAAAAAGGGATTTTCTTTGCTTGTTTGTAGCTGCAGAATTGTCACAACATATAATCCTACTGTATAATAAATGCAGGATGAATAATTTTTGGTTGTACATCGGCGAAAGAGAACAGAAGCCCTTTTTCACTCACACATAAGAACAATGCAGCTGCACCAGGCATAAAGTCGAAACATTGCGCGGTTTGGATGCATAGGTTGAACAGGTTGGGCGTCATCCTCTTAGTGAATCTGCCACATGCATATCCTTCAACGAAACAGCAGGGCCTACAGAGCTTGGCAAAGTATCATGCAAAGTTCCGTTTGAGATTTTGTTTCTTGATGGTCTTTATATGAAAGACATTTATATGTTACTTATATAAACGCCACATCAAAAGTTGTTTATCTATATTTATTTACTTATCTTCCTACAGCATAAAGTCACAAGTAGACTGCACAGCTTCCTGTGTTTGATTGACACAGGCATGCTGACAAAGTACATGTACATGAGCAGTGGTGCCAAGAATGCAGTGTGGAGAACTGCTCACATACTGAAGTGTCTATAGGTGCAGGTGGAAGCTACCGTCGCATTTTACGTAACCGATCTTTTCCTAAATAAGGAGTGGCATTGCACATGTACTTTGTTACCATGCCAGTGTCAATCAAACACAGGAAGCTCTGCAGTCTACTTGTGACTTTACGATGTAGGAAGATAAGTAAATAAATAAACAACATTCGATGTGGCTTTTATATAAGTAACATCTAAATGTTTTTTTTTATATAAAGACCATCACAAAACATAATCACAAAGAGAACTTTGCACAATACCTTGGCAAACTCGGTATACCCTACTGTTTCGTTGAAGGACATATGTGTGTGTGGCCGATTCACTGGCAGGAAGACGGCCAACCTCTTGCTGCATTCAAACAGTGCCATCTTTTGCCTTTACGCCTGGTGCAGCTGCGTTGTTCTTATGTGTGAGTGGACATTTCTTGTGGGGAGGGCTTCTGTTCTCTTTCTCCGATGTAGAACCCTCATCCTCATCTGAGTTCACCTCTGTTATAGCACGTCTTTATTTGAAAACTTACAGTGTCAGATCGGGGGGAAGTGTGAAGGTGACTAAGAGAATAAAACTGAGTCATACAAAAAAACGCTAACTTTTACAAGTACCATAAATTTACACAGACTCAAATGTATGCTTTTATTCTATAATAGTAACAATAAGAGCGGCTCACTACTCAAAACGATAGGAAGGGTCTGGAATTGAACCTGCAACCTCTTGCTTATGAGACAGCAGTTCTTACCTCTGCACCAGCCAAGAAATTGTGTCAGTATTGTACCCTAACCTAATTTCTTTTTCTTTGGTTATATTCTTGAATAAAAGCGTACTTGTTTTGTTATACTTGAACCTTTTTTGAAAGTGTTTATTTGATATTTGGACTTCAGTCTTCACATGAAAATGTATATATTTCAAATGACGATATATTTTTTACCCTCTACAATTCCAGGCATCTCACACCTAGATAAACAGACCTGATCTCTGAGAATCTTCTGTGTGACTTAAGCTACGTCAGTGGGGGGATGGGATAGCCGGCTGCTTGCAGCTTGTGCTGATCGACACATTTACAAAACAAAAGTCACTGATGGAGAGGTGTGAAGGAATTTAATGTGGCCTGGGATTACGAGTTTTTTATAGGCTTCAGGGATTCTGTTTTTAAGTACCTGTGCCTTACCCATGCAGGACCTCCTTATTTAACTAATGATAAGCCTGTTTTTTAAAAATAGCCTTCTATAAAAACCTAATAGGGGCTTGGGTTCAGATTATCCTTATGGGAGTGCTTTTTGAGGCAGACAACCATTTGGGTCCTTTTGCAGTGACCTTAAGAGATTTTGTGTCCATTTTACGACTGCCCGCCCTTTCCTGAGAGAATATAAATGGAAAGTACTTCTGGAGTTCTGAGCTTGAGACTTTTGGCTCTTTCTTAAGAAGACAGGACAGGCTGTAAGACCTCTAGAGTTCTCAACTCCCTTCTCAGCGATCTCCTATGTGCAACAGAAGGAACAGACAAAGAACTGTGAGACTGGATAGAAACAAAGTTATTTGCTGTAAATTTAATAAAACAATTGATTACAGAAGAATGTGGATATAGGTTTTTTTTATAGGGAATTTTACAGTGATGATCATTTAATTAGTTTCAAGATTTTAATTTACCAATTTGAGAAACTGATTCCAAGTTTAAAAATAATGCTTTATAATAATAACAATATTTAATTAAAATAATGTAAAATGTTTAGCAATAAAAAATAATATTTATAAAAAATGTACAGTGATACCTATTTGGTCCTGGCTCAGACTGTCATTTTAAAGACTTCCACTGGCACTTAATTTCACAGAATATATCATTTTGAGGGAATATTATATTTATTGAATGCTGAGAAAAATTCATTCATCCTGCATCATATTACTTTCCCTTATTTAGCTACTGACAAATATGTCAGTCTTTTAAAATGCATTTGGTATGGCACATGCAGTTTCAGACACATCATTTACATTTTTGAATGTCTAATATTTTGAATGCACTTGCTATCAACCTAATTTTCAGCATAATCAAATGCTTCACTCAAACTGACAAAACATTATTACAGGTATAGTGATGAATAAAGAGTAGCTTTTGTCAACTTCAATAAACACACCTCTTTTGCGTATATATTTTTTTCTGTATTTTTAGTATTTAGATCTGGAAGTTATGATGCTCACTTAGTGGATGTAAGGGTGTAAACAGTTCTTCACAGAAAAGAGGAAGAAAGAGGAAATCACTTACTGCACAACATTATAAAACATGACAGAATGTCAGTTGTTACATAGTAAAAAAAAAACCTGAAGTTTGCTGTGATATTTAAAGCACTTTGATTGCATGCCTTCAACAAATGTAAAATAGATTTTTTTTTCTTTTCAGCTGTCCAAAGTATGTTATAAATAATTTTAAGCAGAACTATTTGTTATTTTTATATGAAAATGCCACAGACTACTGATAGAACTGTTACGTTTCAGTAAAGAAAAGCAGATCTTTTAGTAAGTGTAACCTCAATCAACCAGTTTGACAGCTCTGTAAAATAAAAATTAAGGACAAACATATATATTCTACTTTGATTTGCCTGTTTCCCATTGTTGTTTAATTCAGTATTAACAACTAAGAGAAATCTGACCATTCAAGATGAGATCAAATGAGATATGTGCACACACAGAGATGCATCAAGATTCACAAAGAATTAGAGATTCACAGATTTCAACAAAAATCTGCATTATGTTGTCTAGTCCAGTGATTTCAAAATGTTTTCTTTGCCTATGTCTTTTGGATTTATCTCTTTTCCTTTCTTGTCTTGGATATTTTTGCCTGTTCTGTTACCTTGTCCTCTGCAAATGGCTATGTTTTGTAAAGAGTTCAGTTAATCTTTTTTTCCTGGGACATGACCTCAGCCAAACCTATTGTTTTGGTGTCACCATTTGCCATATTTACTCTTTAGAATCTATTAATAACATATATTTTGCACACTCATACTTTACACACTGTCAAGCACCGTGACCAAAGTGGTGGTTTCTGCACAGCAAAGGTTTTTTACCATGTTGCAGTGAACATCATGCGGGGCTTGAAAGTGCAACAAAATATCACAAGTATGTCAGATATAGAAAAATCTTATTTCAGGTAACTGTAACTTTCTTTTTTAGTCAGTATACAAAACTTATGTTTAGATAGAGATGCAAAATGAAAAGTACATCTATAGTTTAGTAACTGGGAATTGCTAGCACTTCGCCACCACATCCTGTACAATGATAACTATAGTACCAACACTGTGCTAATTTTAAGTTTATTCTTATATTTCCCTCCACCATTATTTTTACTATGCAAACTCCCATGCTAGGATCAGATCTTTCCCATCTCCTAAAAGAAGGCTATTTTTTTTCAAAGGAGAGCACTATGACCACAAGTGAAAGCTGACGATCAAAGACACACAAGTCTAAAAAGACATCACCTCCAATTGAAAAGATATGATCTAGATACTTTTTATTTCTTTTTATACGTGCTACCTGGGAAAGTTTCATGGTATCCATGCCAGGGGTTTGCTTATTCACTCATACCACAATACATTTAGCAGTTTCCTGGGTTGATACCATAAACATTATCTCCTTGGGGATTAACAAAGTATTTCAAATCAAAATTCAGACATGAAACTTCCATCATATTGACAAGACTTTGACAATAATGTTTTGTTTTTAATATTTTTATCACTATAATGGTTACATCTCAGTTGCTGCCTGTTACATGAAGGTAAATCAAAAAGTAAAGGCAATTTGAAAATTTTGCTATAACTGAAATGGATAGAAGCTGATGCAATACAACGTCCACTATGATGTATGGGCAGTTTGAACATGCACAGTGCAAAGCTCTGTCATTAGCCTAGTTGAAGCCAAGATCATATGAACATGCGTGCCCTGCTGAGGAATTGTATCATTGTTGAACAATGTGCCTTAGTGAGCTGTGATATTTTGCTTGTTTTTAATATTAATTATATGCTTTTTTTGCACTCCAAATTAGGACACAAACATGAAAGACAACAAAAAAGCAAAGTTTACTAGTATTATAAATGGATCCCATGACTGTTACAATCTTTACGGTTAGCCTTTTGTTAGGAAGCAGAACAATGTGTATTTTGAGGTAGGACTGTGTGTTTCATATTTCACCATCATATTTACACACAGAAACATGTTGCTTGAGTCAGTGGTAAGAGTTTCACTAAAGTACAATGGGTAATAGCAAATTTGTTATTCAGTGATATAAATAATAAACAGCATGGCTATTGTGCTTTCATCCAACAAGCAAAACATCTCACACACTTCTTGGATATTGATCTGGTCAGTTAAGTAGCAGAGGGGGTTGCTAATCAGTTTCAGCTGCTTTGGTGTTAATGAAATTAACAACAGATGCACTAGAGGGGCGAAAATGAGACGGCCCCCAAAACAGGAATGGTTTAACAAGTGGAGCCCACTGACATTTTTCCCTCCTCATCTATTCTGACTGTTTTTTTTCACTAATTTTACATTTGCCTACAATCAATGTCACTACTGGTAGCATGAGGCGATACCTGGACCCTACAGAGGTTGCACAGGCAGTCCAACTTCTCCAGGATGGCACATCAATATGTGCCATTGCCAGAAGGTTTGCTGTGTCTCCCAGCACAGACTCAAGGAGATTCCAGGAGACAGACAGTTACTCTAGGATAGCTGGACAGGGCCGTAGAAGGTCCTTAATGCATCAGCAGGACCAGTATCTGCTCCTTTGGGCAAGGAGGAACAGGATGAGCACTGCCAGAGCCCTACAAAATGACCTCCAGCAGGCCACTGGTGTGAATGTCTCTGACCAAACAATCAGAAACAGACTTCATGAGGGTGGCCTGAGGGCCTGACATCCTTTAGTGGCCCCTGTGCTCACTGCCTGTCACCGTGGAGCTCAATTGGCATTTCCCATAGAATACCAGAATTGGCTGGTCCACCACTGACACCTTTTGCTTTTCACAGATGAAAGCAGGTTCACCCTGAGCAAATGTGACAGTAGGATTGACTACTTCAATGCTGCTTTTAATGGATGTTCAAATTGTTCTTTATACAGCTTCCAGTTAATCCAAAATGCTGCTGCAAGAATTATTACAACTACAAGAAAATACAAACACATAACTCCAGTTCTTAAATCCTTACATTGGCTCCCAGTTATGTTTAGGGCAGATTTCAAAATACTCCTTTTAACACATAAAGCTTTAAATGGTCGAGGCCTGGCTCATTTGTCTGAACCTATCATGACTTACAAATAAGAGTGCACTGAAGATCTCAAGATGCCGGTCTGCTTATGATTCCAAGGATTAATAAAATAACAGTGGGGTGTCAAGATTTTAGTTACTGGGCCACTAAACTGTGGAATGGTCTTCCTGCTACTCCATGAGATGCCCCTTTAATCTCAGCTTTCAAATCCCAGCTGAAGACTCACTACTTCAGTTTAGCATACCCTGACTAGAGCTTCTGATTAATTGTACAGACTGCATCTCTGTTGTTGGTCATTAGGTAGATAGATAGACAGATAGATACTTAATTAATCCTAATAGGAAATTCACAAAATTAGCACTAAAACATAAGTAATATGATGGTTATAATTTGTTACTAGCACTCACCTATTCTGTTTCTCTTCTTGGTACTCAAATGTGGCACTTGGTGCCACTGCCAACCTGCCCAGTTGTGTTGCCTACCTAAGATAAAGTCATCTCTGTTGGAGGATCACAGGAATCGTTGGGTAGAGGAGTACTTTCATCGGATTGGCTGGCCCAGCCCTATCTCAGCTGTGGAATGAAGAATTGGGGGAGGCAGCTTGATGGCCGAGGTCTCCAGGACTCTAAAAAAATCCAAATCATATTATGTGATATCATCTACTGTTAAATTCTGCTCTCTACTTGTAATATTTTTATTTTACTATTATACTGTATTAAGGATTACTTGTGTTTTGTTCTGTGTGTTGTATAGTGCATGCCCAACCTACCTGGAAAGGGGTCTCTCTTTGAACTGCCTTTCCCAAGGTTTCTTCCATTTTTTTCCCTACTAGGGTTTTTTTGGGGGATTTTTTTCCTTGTCTTATTAGAGAGTCAAGGCTGGGGCTGTCTAAAGGCAGGGCCTGTTAAAGCCCATTCCGGCACTTCTTGTTTGATTTTGGACCATACAAAAATAAATTGTATTGTATTATATTATATTGTATTATATGTGACAGACATGAAAGGGTCTGATGAAGCTGTGGAGAACATTATGTTGCCTGTAACATCGTTCAGCATGACTGGTTTGGTGGTGGGTCAGTGATGGCCTGTGGAGGCATATCCATGGAGGGATGCACAGACCTTTACAGGCTTGACAATGGCACCTTGACTGCCATTAGGTATCAGGATGAAATTCTTGAACCCAATGTCAGACCCTATGAAGGTGCAGTGGGTCCTGGGTTCCTCCTGGTGCACGACAGTGCCCGGCCGCATGTGGCGAGAGTATGCAGGCAGTTCCTATAGGAGGAAGAAATTGATACCACTGACTGGCCCCATACTTGTCTGACCTAAATCCCATAGAACACCTCTGGGACATTATGTTTTGGTCAATCCAACGATGCAAGGTTGCACCTCAGACTGTCCAGGAGCTCAGTAATGCCCTGGTCCAGAACTGGGAGGAGATCCCCCAGGACACCATCCGTCGTCTCACTAGGAACATGCCCCAATTTTGTCAGGCATGCATACAAGCATGTGGGGGCAATACAAACTACCGAGTACGACTTTGAGTTGCTGCAATGAAATTTCAGCAAAATGTACTAGCCTGCCACGTCATTTTTCCCACTTTGATTTTCGGGGTATCTTTGAGTTCAGCCCTCTGTAGGTTGATAATTTTTATTGCCATCAAACGATGTGGCATTATTTCGTTCCTAACACATTACTTAGTCCATATCAGTACAGATATCTAGCATGATTTTTTCCCCATTAAAATCTGATGTGCTTTCAAAGTGTTCCTTTAATTTTTTGGAGCAGTTTATATATATATATATATATATATATATATATATATATATATATATATATATATATATATATATATATATATATATATATATATATATATATATATATATATATATAAATATGGTAGAGCAATCTTCCTTATGTTAAAATACAAAAGTAAGAAAAAACTCATGTTACCAGACAGAATAACTGCTCATGGTCTACCCCACTTGACAAAAACTGGGTAGTATTTTCATTTCATCTTTTTCTGTACTTTTCATTTTCCTTTGTCTGCTATAGGAGTTGAAATAACAGTTTTATTGACTGCTTGGTATATTGTATATTGTTTGGTTGCCTAGGAGTTTTAAATAAACCATGGTCTTGTCTATATTTTCAGTGTGTAACAATGAATGATGTCCATGATTAAACTGAAATTCAGAAAGCTTTCCTCCTTCGTAATGATTCTTCAGCTCCTGTATATGCTTGGTTCACTTCACTTTTAGATTTTTTTTTCATAGCAACTGCAATTGATCTGTATGAGTAGTTAGGGATGTGTGCTAAGTACACCCTGAGACTTAAATTCTGTCTTGAGTTGTTTCATTTAGGCTATGCTTCCCCACAACTCTGCAAAAGAAAAAAAAGGTTAAAAATACATGTGTAAACTTTACCACAGCCATTTTCCAGCCAAACTGTAAATGAATCTACAGTAGCAGATTATATATTAAAATAATGAACAGAACATGCAAAAAGAAGTTAGTTTGTATTTTTAAACTTTGGCACTGAAAAAGTTCACAGACTTCTTCTGTAGCTTAAGGGTAAACTCTGCCTCCTTGTGACATCTGGGCTGGAAGCACTGTAAAATCAAAAGGGGTAGTTTGGGGAACTCTTGATACATGAACGTATAGGGAGAGGAAACCAGTAAGATCACAAAACAAACTCAATATGATCAACAATTACAGACAAGCCGACCTTTTCCAGTCACATGACTCAAGGACAGGCTATATAGGAAGTGGGATCAGTTCACTTTCAGTAAAGAGAAGGAACTCTGCCCTGTACATAGTATACCTTTTTGCATTTGCTGGGCACTGTTCCAGTTTAACTTCTGGAGACTTTAATAAAAATATTTCTCATTTATTCAGAGAGAATAGACCCATATAAGCTTCAAACTGTGGTTTACTTACTAAATAAATTGCTTATTTTATTTAAACCATGGGATAGCTATAGCATTGGCTCATTTCACAGAGTTGACACTAGGTTTATTTTTCATGTAAATTCAAATTGATTTGCAATGAAATACTCAATGAAAATGGCAAAATAAACTACCTTATATCCGTTTGAGAAATTATGTTTTTCACAAAATCAAGCACAATATTATAAATAACGTTTTCTAACCTCCATCTTGTGTGCATTTCTGTCTGCTCATATTCCTCTATACCTTAAACTCCATCGTATTTATTGTTAAAAAGGATAGGGCACAGCCTGTGTATTGACCCAATAGTATTTGGATATGTAATACTTTATTTTGTGCGCTGAGTATCAGCCATTCAACCTTCATCCAATGTGTCATTCAAGCAAAGTTTTAAACAAAAAGGAGATTACAAAGACTTTTTAATGAAGAGTATAAGACATAGAATGCCCAGACTTTTTAATGAAGAGTGTATGCCATAGAATGCTACATAATGACGACTGTTATTTAATTTAAGCAATAGTTTTAACTTGGTAAATTTTAACTGTGTTTCTGGGAGTAGCCACAAGAAAAAATAGTGATATGCCAAGGATCCACTCTTATTTTCAGTTCCCTGATTGGGAACACTGTTTGGGAAAGCTATGAGCTGCTGTATCTTCAGTTGTTTGAGAAGGTGCAAGACAACTTGGTAAATCATTATGGGTATCTAGAACTTGAGACATTAGGGCATTTTTGAAAACATTTAAAAAAAAAAAAATTTAAATTGTAAAACAATAATTTAACTGGCCAACAAATGAAGGAAATAATGCCACTAAATCCCTTTTGAGAAGGGAAGCACTGTTTCTAACTCCCCTCCCAAGAGGTCTTAAGTGTCTCCAGATTTTTGATGCAATTACTTACATAAACCTCAATTATTGAACTTGTAACTTAACTGAGTGACTTGTTCCCACTTGTATTCTGCTGTGATCTGAAGCACTTATCTGAGAAAATATTATGTTTCTGAAAAAAATCAGTAGAATATCCTGTGAATTGTAGTGGATTAGTATTCCTCGAGTCTTCATTTTTTTCCTTCCTTGATTATTTTTACTATGTTATTCAAACCTTTTCTTTATTAACAATGTTCATCTGGCAAGAAAAAAGGAAAGCCAGAACATGAATGAGCAAATTGAAGCAGAGAACAGAGGAAGTGAGAAGGTTTGAGGATACTAAAACTAGAATTACCAGAGCCTACGAAAAAACTCGTAGATCCGGCCCACCTTATATCCATTTACACCTCTCCGCCAGCGTCCTTTGTCCTTTAAATGTGCCAATAAAGACAAGCTGCAAGCAGCCAGCTATTCTATCCCCCCACCGACTTAGAACATGCACAAACTTCTCCCAGCTCATGCCTTGATTGATTATCTGGGAGTGAAGTGGAGTTTTAGAGTGGAAATAATAGATTGTTATTTGGAGCACACACATTTCATGTGTGTTCTGTTTCTACAGTAATCTGTGTAAACACATTTGTAAAACAGAAATGTTTTTCATATTTTAGTAGTAAATGACAAAATGTAGGCATAAACTATATAATGCACTGAATAAGCTCCTTATCTGACTCTAAGTAAAAGCGCCAGCATACATTCAAACCCAATCTGACACTGTTCATTTTCAAATAATATTGCATGTACTGTGCGTTGATCCTGCTGCACTGAATAAGTTCATGCCTTCTGTAACAGCATCAGCGTGTATTCAAACCCAATCTGAGCGCTGTTCGTTTTCAAATAATATTGCATTACTGCGAAAACAGAAGCCCTCTGTTTAAGAACAACACAGCTGCACCTGGTGGGGAGGGCTTCTGTTTTCTCCGATCTGAGTTCACCTCTGTTATAGCACGTCTTTATTTGAAAACAGCGTCAGATCGGAAGTGGGGGTGTGTGTGTCTGGAAGCTTGAACAGCTGCACCAGGCGTAAAGGAGAAAGATGGCACAGTTTGAATACAGGACAAAGTCTGGCGTCATCCTGCCAATCACCTGTCCTTCAAAGAAACAGCACGGCTTACAGAGCTCGCCAACGCTACATCATCCAGATCTAAACACTAGTGTGGTGTATGTGCCCAAAAAAAGTCTAACTGCTTTCTCATACCATTGCTTGTGTACTGAAGTGTCAGCAGGTATTTTTCATGACATTACACGTGTAATTTGTGAGCATGCCCTTGACGATCAAACAGAGGAAGCCCTGCAGTTCACTTGTGACTTTATGCTGTAGGAAGATAAGTAAATAAATCAGCTCAAATGTTATTTATTTGGATCACATAAAGACGTGCTATAGCTATTTATCTATCCCCTTAGCTGTTTTTATATCTATTATACAGTGCCTTCCCTGTTTATTTATATATCTAGTGACTTCTCTATCTGTTTGTCTATTATGCAGTGCTCTGTCTGTCTATGTCTTATGGATCTTAAAAATAACAGTTATAAAGACACTTGTCATTTATTTATTTATTTTTTTCTCCAGCTCTTGGAGTTTTTTTTTTGTTTTTTCTGTCCACCCTGGCCATCGGACCTTACTTATTCTATGTTAATTAATGTTGACTTATGTTTATTTTTTATCGTGTCTTCTATTTTTCTATTAATTTTGTAAAGCACTTTGAGCTACATTTTTTGTATGAATATGTGCTATATAAATAAATGTTGATTGATTGATTGATTGTTCATGTTAATTACAGTCTCACTTGTTAAAAATAATATTTTAAAAGAAGCATTCCACATTAAAATACAACGATCTGACTGACTGACAGTGCAAACCCCTTTATATGGTTAAAAAGAAAAAAAAAATAACACTTCCTCCCCAGCGGGGAATTGAACTTGGGTCTCTAAGGCGCAACAGGCCTGCTGCGCACTGATTGGCTGAGCAGTCTGTGTCAACTATCCGCGACTGGGTGGGGTGGCGGTAGAATGTATCGTGATCGTGATTTAGAGAGAATAAAAGTAAAAAAAAAGGTAACTTTTACAAGTCCTATAAATGTACACCATTTACAGACGCAAACCAAGTGTATGTGTGTACTTTATAATATTAACAATAAGAGCAGCTCACTACTGAAAACGGCAAACATAGGAGTATATAATATAATAATGAACCGGGGACTGTTGTTACACCAGGGATTCTTGATTACAAGTCAACAAATCTTACCACTGCGCCACGGAAGCTGTTGTCTTTTCCTTGAACCTTTTGTGAAAGTGTTTACTTGATGTTTGGAATTCAGGCTTCATACATTATACACTTTATGTCTACATTTTGTCAATTATGTTCCAAATAACGATATAGTATTTATAAAAGGTGTCATTTTGCTTGACTTATCACTCTATACAACTCTAAGCAACTGACACGCAGGTAAACAGACTTGAACTGAGAAAACTGAGCAGGGTGGGGGGATGTGATAGCAGGCTGCTTGCTGTTTGCTGCTGAAGGAGAGGTGAAAAGCGTTTTAAGTTGGGACGGATCTACAAGTTTTTTCATAGCCTCTGGTAATTCTAGTGGTAAGAGAATAGCAGACCAGCTGCCTCCTTCTTCAATTAAACATCCAAGAAATTGAAAAGACAGACCTGTTTGTTTTTTCTGTGCTTTTTAAACTCTTTTATCCTCTCCATTACTTCTGGTGTACCAGTCTCTGCCATATTCTATTAGCTGACTGGCTTGTGGCAGTCCACATTGGTGCCTGGTCTACTTTAGATAAAAGGAGTACAATACAGTAAAATAGCAACACCCACATGTTATTAGGCACCTGTTTTGAGAATCTCTCCTACTCAGACCTTTTGGATTAATATATTTCCTTATTTAACAGATAGTCCTAGATTCAAAATAATCCCTAATCCATTGCTCACAGCTTGCATCACCTCCTTAAACCAGGACATTGATAGTCATGATTGGGGTGGATAATTAAACATTTAAGGTTGGTGCAAAAAAAGTGCATTGTGCAGTTGTATTCAATCAGTATTAAATAATAAATGATGCTGTGAATTCTTCAATAAATACGTTTTCAGTAAAATTGAGTTCTTTTTTTAATTAATTTTATTGTAATCATACAAATCAATCAATTTTTACAAAAAGTAGGATTGAGAACAAGTCGACCCCCACCCCTGAGAGAGAGAGCATGGCCAATGGGGTAAAACTTAAGGTTTGTAAACATACCTAAATTGATGAGTTTGATAAGCAATATAGATAAATGCACAAGAAAAAGAAATGCGGAAATAATTGCTTCCTCTGTGCTTTAAAAGCTTATTCTAAAATATTATTGATTAGATCCTGCCATGTTTTGAAAAAAATCTATACAGATCCTCTGAGTATTTGATTTTTTCCAATTTCAGATAGAATAAAACATCGGTTTTCCACTGACTTAAAAGAGGAGAGTTAAGATTCTTCCAGTTTAGCAAAATAAGTCTGCGTGCCAAAAGTGTAGTGAATGCAATCACAGTTTGTTTGTCCTTCTCCACTTTAAACCCATCTGGAAGAACACCAAACACAGCTGTTAATGGGTTAGGAGGGATTGTGACACCAAGGCTGTCTGAAAGGTAATTAAAAATTTTGGTCCAGAATGATGTTAATTTGGTGCAGGACCAAAACATTGCAGCATTCGCAGGTTGGATCCTGTCCTGGAAACATTTTGGAGAGTTTTAGGCAAGACAGATGTGCTTGATATATAATTTTGAGTTGAATAATTGTATGCTTTGCGCATATGGAACTTGAGTGAATTCTCTGCATTGCTAATTTCCACTTCTTTTCTGATACTGTAAATACCCGCATATAGGACGCATTTTTTTTCTTAAGAAGTAGGCCTAAAAACCCAGGTGTGTCTTATACATGGATACAGTTTCTCTTTCGGTTTGTACATGTTCCGTTTCTTCCTGTGCATTTCCTGTGCAGCGTGCAAGCGAGCAAGAGTGAAAGCGCAACACACACAAGAGCGAGAGTGGTGCACGCATGCATGCACACACACACGCACAGAGAGAGAGGCACGCGCACACACACACACACACACACACACACACACAGATACAGTCGCCCACGAGAGAGGCACGCACACACACAATCAGACACAGCTGTGCGCTAGAGGCACGCACTCGCACTCACACACACACACACAAACGCGCGTGCGCGGCAGGCAGGCACACACGCAGACAGACGCGCGTGAGCCACGCACGCACGAGGCACACACAGGTGCTCCAGGCTAGCAAGAGAGGAAGGACTGGACACATAAGGTAGAAAAGGCTTGTTTTTGTTTTCAGTTCTGTTTACAGTGATCGCTTCATAGCGTGCATTGTGGCAATGTTACTTTTCTTGGTGGTTTATTAAATTATGGATTTTTCAGATGTTCATTTTTTTTCCCTGTGCTTAAAACTCATAAAAAACAGTGTTCTAAGTGAGCGGTTCCTAGCACTATAGCGCAAACTATTGCTTTGTTAGTTTTCTCTGTTCTTCAAGGTTTTCTCAGTGTTATTCAATGCGTGATGCTCTCGGCGCATAGACGGGAGCGTCCATTGGACTTTATGATCGTGTGCGCGTGTGTCAGTGCCTCTCCTTCGCCCTCTATGGCTGTGTGACGGGGACAGAGAGGAGTGGTTTGAATCCAATTTGAATTTCAAGGTTTGTTTTCAAGTGATAGTCAGTTAGCATTGCTGCAATTGTAGCTACCGGGGTATGCCTCAGTCCGCGCGCGATTAGCCGTCACCCCCGCACTGGCATTTCACACCATTTCAAATTAAAGTATTATTCAGGTGTAGTGTCGCTAATACTCTATCGATTTTGGAGAATGACACGCCGTTTGAAAGCTCATTTTACAATACATCCACCTGTATGCCTTATTGTAACGTTGGAAATTGTTTAATTTTGAATTTTCACGTCACCGATACGTCGTTTTCGCCATCTAGTACGTTTCTCGCTTTTTGTTGTTGTTCAGAAAGACTCCAGCCTAACACAAACGCATGGATACAATCACTGGCGCTGGCGGCAGCAGCTTTTAATTAGTAACTCTAAATCAGGATGCGTCCTATAAACAGGTACACAGATTTTTCCATGGTTTTTAGAGTCAAAACTCCACTGCGTCCTATACATGATATCATCCTATATGCGGGTATTTACGGTATATTGATTAAGAGATCTTTTTCCCAGTGTCCTTTTGGATCTTTGAAAGGGATGGATTGTAAAATAATTTTATATATTGCAGAGATGGTGTCTAAGTCCTTGAAATTGAGCAATATTTTTTCCAGCATGGACAAGGGTGCAACATGAGGAAAATCAGGCAGGTTCTGTTTAAGTTCCAAATTTGAAAATAGTGAAAGAAATGTGTATCTGGAATGTTACATTTGGAATGTAATTGTTCATAGGATGCAAAGCTGTTGTCTATATAAAGATTTCTAAGCAAGTTAATCCCAATTTTTTTCCAGATATTAAAAACTGCATATGTTTGAAAAGGTTGAAAGAGGTGGCACAGATAAAAGCTTCTCCATCTTAAAATACATTGGTTCCATATTCTGAGTGAGTGAAGCACAATTGGGTTATCAGTATATTGCCGATAACTTGCATTTATTGGGGCACAAAGCAGGGAATATAAAGAAGTACTGCAGGATTTTACTTCTGTTGCGGACCAGGTCTGTGTATGTCCATCAATTTGTGTCCAGGTGTTTATAGCTTGTATGTTTGCTGCCCAGTAATAAAACTGAAAGTTAGGTAGAGCCATGCCACCTTCTGCCTTTGGTCTTTGTAGGGTCGCTCTTTGGATACGTGGATGTTTTGAGTTCTAAATAAATGAGGTTATTGTTGAATCTAATTGCTTAAAAAGGATTTATTGATGTATATTGGAATGTTTTGAAATAAAAAAGAAGCTTAGGAAGAATATTCATCTTAGTAATGTTAATTATTCCAGCTAGAGTGAGATGAAGGGTTGACCATCTATACAAGTCTTGCTTAATTTGTTCCATGCAGACGGCAAAATTTTGTTGATAAAGAGCTTTATGTTTACTTGTGATGTTTACTCCTAGGTATTTAAACTGTTCTGCAATGATAAAAGGTAGGGTGTCTAATCTATTATTATATGCTTGAGAATTGACTGGAAAGAGTACACTTTTATTCAGATTAATTCTGAGACCAGAGATCTTTTGAAATTCTGTAAGTGCTGTTAAGACTGCAGGCACAGAATTTTGTGGGTCTGATATATACAGTACCATATCATCTGCATATAGAGACATTTTCTGTTCCAGTCCTTCTCTGATAATCCTCTTTATCTGATCAGCATTTTGACAGTGAGCCGCCAGTGGTTCAATGGTGATTGCAAATAGCAGCGGTGACAAGGGGCATCCCTGTCTGGTACCTCGTTCTAGTTTAAAGTAGTCTGAACAAATGTTGTTAATACAAACTGAAGCTTCTGGATTGGTATACAGTAGTTTGATCCATACACAAATGTTCGGGCCAAACCCAAATTTCTCTAATGTAATGAAAAGGTATTTCCATTCAATCATGTCAAATGCTTTTTCTGCATCCAGTGAGAATAATATTTCTGGGGTGTTTTACTTTATTGGTGAGTATATTACATTAAACAGGCATTGAAGATTTAAAGATTAGTGTCAACCCTTGATAAATCCAGTTTGATCTTGTGATATTACCGAAGGGAGAACTTTCTCCATCCTTCTAGCTATGATTTTTGATAGTATCTTAACGTCATTATTCAGAAGTGAAATTGGTCTGTATGATGCACATTGTAATAAGTCCTTATTTTGTTTAGGAAAGATGGTGATTAATGCTTGGCAAAAAGTTTGAGGAAGAGTTTGATTGAATCTAGCTTCAGTAAATATTGCTAATAGGTGAGCGGAGAATTTCTTATAAAACTCTGCAGGGTAGCTATCAGGGTCTGCTACTTTCCCGCATTGAAGTGACTTTATAGCATCTAGTAATTCTGACAGCGCCAGAGGTTTATCCAGTTTCTCCGTACTAAGAGTATCTATTTGTGGTATCTGTAATGTATCCAGAAATGTATTAGATTATGTGCTGTCTTCTTTAAACTCAGTAGAATATAAGGATTTATAGTAGTCTCTAAATGTGTGCATTATATTTTTATGGTCGATGATTTTGTCTCCATTTGTGTTGGTGATTACTGGGATTACGTTGCAAACTTCTTGCTTGTGGATTTGTTGAGCTAAAAGCTTATTAGCTTTCTCTCCGTGTTCATAGTAATGATGTCTGGATTTATAAATTAGTTGTTCAGTTTCTTTAGTTGTCAAGAGGTTGAGTTCTGAATGCAGAGCCTGCGTTTTCCTATGTAGAGCCTCGCTTGGATGCCTGGCATGTTCTTCATCTATTCTAGTAATTTTGCTTTTTAGCTCTGATAAATTAGTCGTAGGCAAAAAATAATTATCTATAAAGAAATAATCAATTCTTGAGGCTGGACCCCACTTCACGCAGTCCCGGTCCTCTGACATACCTAGAGACAGAGCACGTCCAAAGCAAAACAAGCCCCCACGCAGCGGCATTTTAGGATTAAAAAATAGAGATATCTATTGCCAATATAGTCTAAATACTATATGCCTAAAATATAATCATTAACAAACTATAAACTTAAAATATAATCTTCAGCAATCTTAAAGTATTAAGATAATAAACCCGGGGAATGGTGTTAGAAAGTGGTCCAGAATAAGCATAGTAAGTCTTGATGCAATAATAACAATAACAATAAACCAAGGGTATGATGTTAAACAGTCTCCTTTAGGATATTAGGAAATAAATAAATAAATAAATAAAAAATAAACACACGCGTCTATAACTGTAATTAAAACATAAACAAATAGCGTCCAAGTAATAAAAAGGATGTATATTTATAATACCTGTATCATTACAAATGGTTCAGACAGTAGGTTATATATCATTGCCATGTCATGACAGGCTACAACTCACTATTGTGTTTCACAATAGTGTCGGAATCAGCTTTCTTAATTTCTTTTCTGCTTCTTCCTTGCTGGTGAAGACATAGAATTGGCCTTGCACTTCCACTTTCAGTTTGGTAGGAATACAAGAGGCTGTATTTGACATCGGCTTGCCGTAACCGCTGTTTAATGTTGTAGAAGGATGCACGTTTAGCAGCTGTTACGGAAGAGAAATCAGGAAAAATACGAATGTGGTTATTTTCATATATAATCTCTTGCTTGTGTCTGAGGAGTGCCATCACCTCTAGCTTAAATAATAATCTCTCGAAGCGGATAATAAAAGACCTAGGTCTAAGGTATTTGATCCGCGTATGCGATAAGCCGCTGCTATCTCAGAATCTGATTTAAAGTCCTCTCCAATAATTGAAGAATAGTTCAGGTGCGAATTTCACTGGGTTTGGACTTTCACAATTCTCAGGTAGACCCTTGATTCTAATATTATTCCTTCTGCTTCCATCTTCCAGAGCAGCAAGTCTGTCTCTGAGTTTTTTGCATTCGGAGTTTGCAGCTGTTGCTTTTCCTTCAGCAGTGGCAGCTAGATTTTCAGCTATTTCAATCTTAGTCGTGAATGTCTGCTTGACATCCTCCAGCTGATCGGCAAGTGTGCTCAGTTTAGACGTGGTTTCCTGAATGTGCTCTTCCATTTTACCCAGCATATCTTTAAAGACTGCCTCAAAGCGAATATATATGCATTTCTCCAAGTCTTTATTATCCTGCTGCAGCTCCCATTACAGCTTCTCATTTGCCTTCTCGCTTTTTCTTATATCTTTCTTTATTTCTTGCTTGAGCTCTGCTTGAGCTTGCTTGAGCTCAGCAATCATCACCTTCAGTTCAGATAGATCATTTCTGCTTTCGTACAGCGTAGGTGAGGCCGTGGGCTCTGTTACAGCCAGTGTTCCTGGCTCATGAGGAGTAATTGAAAGCACGGACTGCAAGGCCTTTTGCAGTTTCAGATGATCTTCTCCAATCGGCGAGCTATCGTGACCTGCGTCACTCGCACTCGTACATTCGCTCCCCATTTCACTCTCAGCCGGAGACGATGTAGCGGACTGTTGTCCCAAAAAGTCTGGGCTTTCACTCATCTGATCCAGGTCAGTCTCTGAAAGGCCGTACCTTGAGTATGAACTTGGACTTGTCGGTCTGAGCTTGGATGTAGCTTTAGTTTTGATTTCTTTCTGAGCCCCTTTCTTGCTGGCCATGTTTATATATGCTTACATGTACTGTAGTAGTACCCTCAGGTTGGATAAAAACAGAATATTTCAGGAAATTAAGAAGATAATATAAAAAAATAACACCGCTGCTAACAGAGCTCCGCTTCAGACGTCCATCTCTCACAACAGACAAGACCAAATTCAAAATTCAGTTCTCAATGAGGAAGTTAAATTAATTTAATAATTATAAATAATCCATTAAAAAGATAAAATAAACCAGAATTGCCCTTATCTGTGTCACATTGCTTCTCTCTCTCACTCTTGTCTTTCCCTACTTACTCATTTCCAAGGTATAGACAATAGGGCAAAGACACCAGCGAATGTGATCCCTCTCCAACTCCCCATCCTTGTCATCTTCATTCAGTGTCCACCAAAATGCATCTAGCCTGATTCCATCTTTCTAAGTATGCAGGATCCCTTGAAGCATTTGATTGCCTCTGCTGTATTCAGCAGAAGCAATTATGTCCATTCATAATTCATGAAACACCTCTCACACCCACTCCTCCATGTGGGTTTCCCTAACCACTTCACCAGCTTCCTTCTGCACTGCCTCCCCATCTGATTCTATCCTGTCATTTTCCTAATCTGCCTTCCTCAATTTTTTCTTCCCCAATTCAATCTGCCCTGGCTGTTTTACCTGCAGAAAAAAAGGCTAAACTGATAATATCTGCACGTAAATGTGCAATCAGTCAGTTTTCCTATGATACACTGCAGGTTGCACGGCTTTCCAGCAGCACAAACCCATATCCACATGCTTGAGTTGCACTGTTTTTATTTTTAAATCTCTGGATTACCACAGACCCTTAAACTCTCTTCATCCTCGAGCTTAGTTTGAGGTAATACCTGATGGGAGATCATTGCTACTGTGACAACTTACACCACACTGACATCACACTTTCTTATTTTGCTCAATTGGAAGAATCCCAACATATTTATCTTAGCACAATATGAAAAAAGGCGTCTTGTATTACTTAAAATTACAACAAATTTAATTCACAGGTCAAAAGTTCTTTAGAATCTGATTAACATTTATTATAGTTATCATCAAATAACAGCACACTTACCTTTCACTAACCTTTTGGTTTTGTTTTCCTTTGGCTTATTACATCATATGAGTT
The DNA here is from genome assembly GCF_016835505.1 of Polypterus senegalus. Lineage (NCBI taxonomy): Eukaryota > Metazoa > Chordata > Cladistia > Polypteriformes > Polypteridae > Polypterus > Polypterus senegalus. The sequence goes on from NC_053154.1 coordinate 249,336,920, forward strand.
TCTTTCTTTCTTTCTTTCTTTCTTTCTCTGCTACTTGAGCGGTTAGGGGATGGCATTTGTGACATCCTTTGAAAAATATGCATGTTACTTTATATTGAAAATAAAAACCCAACCACAGGGGATGCACAAACTAGTGTGATTCTTTGTGCTGGTTCCAAGCCCAGATAAATGAGGGGGGTTACATCAAGAAGGACATTCGTTGTAAAATTTTCCCAGATCAACATGCAAACAACAATACAGATTTCCATACGGATCGGTCGAGTCCCGGGTTAACAACGACTGCCACCAGTACTGTTAGCCAACTGGGTGCTGGCAGAAATTGGGCTACTGTTGACCAAAGAAGGAGAAGAAGACATGTCTGGAGGAAAGAGGAGGGTAAAAAGAGTAAAACTGAGGGTAAGAATTTTGAATGTTGGCAGTATGACTGGTAAGGGGAGAGAGTTAGCCGATATGATGGAGAGAAGGAAGGCTGATGAGGAGACCCTGGAGAGGTGGAGATATGCTCTAGAGAGGAGAGGAATGAAGGTTAGTAGAAACAAGATAGACTACATGTGTGTAAATGAGAGGGAGGTCAGTGGAATGATGAGGTGAATGAGTTTAAGTACTTGGGATCAACAGTACCGAGTAACAGGGATTGTAGAAGAGAGGTGACAAAGAGAGTTCAGGCAGGGTTGAATGGGTGGAGAAGAGTATCAGGAGTGATTTGCGACAGATGGGTATCAGCAAGAGTGAAAGGAAGGTCTACAGGACGGTAGTGAGACCAGCTATGTTATATGGGTTGGAGACGGTGGCACTGACCAGAAAGCAGGAAACAGAGCTAGAGGTGACAGAGTTAACAATGTTAAGATTTGCATTGGGTGTGACAAGGCTGGACAGGATTAGAATTTAGCACATTGGAGGGACAGCTCAAGTTGGACGGTTCGGAGACAAAGTTAGAGAGGCAAGATTGTGTTGGTTTGGACATGTGCAGAGGTGAAATGCTGGGTGTATTGGGAAAGGATGTTAAAGATAGAGCTGCCAGGCAAGAGAAAAAGAGGAAGGCCTAACAGAAGGTTTATAGATGTGGTGAGAGGTGATGCAGGTGATGGGGGTGACAGAGCAAGATGCAGAGGACAGGAAGATATGGAACAAGATGATCCACTGTGGAAACCCTTACCAGAGCAGCCAAAAGAAGCAGAAGAAGAAGAAGATATTGAAAATAATATCATTTCTTGAATGGGATTTTAATACTCTTATACCATGGAAGGAAGCTCTCTGGATATGTAAACTTAATATCCATCCATCCATCCATTCTCTTCCGCTTATCCGAGGTCGGGTCGCGGGGGTAGCAGCTTAAGCAGAGAGGCCCAGACTTCCCTCTCCCGGCCACTTCTTCCAGCTCTTCCGGGAGAATCCCAAAGGCGTTCCCAGGCCAGCCGGGAGACATAGTCCCTCCAGCGTGTCCTGGGTCTTCCCCGGGGCCTCCTCCCGGTTGGACATGCCCGGAACACCTCACCAGGGAGGCGTCCAGGAGGCATCCTGATCAGATGCCCGAGCCACCTCATCTGACTCCTCTCGATGCGGAGGAGCAGCGGCTCTACTCTGAGCCCCTCCCGGATGACTGAGCTTCTCACCCTATCTTTAAGGGAAAGCCCAGACACCCTGCGGAGGAAACTCATTTCAGCCGCTTGTATTCGCGATCTCGTTCTTTCGGTCACTACCCATAGCTCATGACCATAGGTGAGGGTAGGAGCGTAGATCGACTGGTAAATTGAGAGCTTTGCCTTACGGCTCAGCTCCTTTTCACCACGACAGACCGATGCAGAGCCCGCATCACTGCGGATGCCGCACCGATCCGCCTGTCATCTCACGCCCATTCTTCCCTCACTCGTGAACAAGACCCCGAGATACTTGAACTCCTCCACTTGGGGCAGGATCTCTCCTCCAACCCTGAGAGGGCACTCCACCCTTTTCCGGCTGAGGACCATGCTCTCGGATTTGGAGGTGCTGATTCTCATCCCAGCCGCTTCACACTCAGCTGCGAACCGATCCAGAGAGAGCTGAAGATCACGGCCTGATGAAGCAAACAGGACAACATCATCTGCAAAAAGCAGTGACCCAATCCTGAGTCCACCAAACCGACCCCTTCAACACCCTGGCTGCGCCTAGAAATTCTGTCCATAAAAGTTATGAACAGAATGGTGACAAAGGGCAGCCCTGGCGGAGTCCAACTCTCACTGGAAGCGGGCTCGACTTACTGCGGCAATGCGGACCAAGCTCTGACACCGGTTGTACAGAGACCGAACAGCTCTTATCAGGGGTCCGGTACCCCATACTCCCGAGCACCCCCACAGGATTCCCGAGGGACACGGTCGAATGCCTTTTCCAAGTCCACAAAACACATGTAGACCGGTCGGGCAAACTCCCATGCACCCTCCAGGACTCTGCTAAGGGTGAAGAGCTGGTCCACTGTTCCGCGACCAGGACGAAAACCACACTGTTCCTCCTGAATCCGAGGTTCACTATCCGACGGACCCTCCTCTCCAGAACCCCGAATAGACTTTTCCAGGGAGGCTGAGGAGTGTGATCCCTCTATAGTTGGAACACACCCTCCGTCCCCTTTTAAAGAGGGGACCACCACCCCGGTCTGCCAATCCAGAGGCACTGTCCCGATGTCCATGCGATGTTGCAGAGGCGTGTCAACCAAGACAGTCCTACAACATCCAGAGCCTTAAGGAACTCGAGCGATCTCATCCACCCGGGGCCCTGCCACCAAGGAGTTTTTTGACCACCTCGGTGACTTCAGTCCCAGAGATGGGAGAGCCCACCTCAGAGTCCCCAGGCTCTGCTTCCTCATTGGAAGGCATGTTAGTGGGATTGAGGAGGTCTTCGAAGTACTCCTCCCACCGACCCACAACGTCCCGAAGTGAGGTCAGCAGCGCACCATCCCCACCATATACGGTGTTGACACTGCACTGCTTCCCTCCTGAGACGCCGGACGGTGGACCAGAATCTCCTCGAAGCCGTCCAAAGTCGCTCTCCATGGCCTCTCAAACTCCTCCCATGCCCGAAGTTTTGCCTCAGCAACAACCGAGGCCGCGTTCCGCTTGGCCTGCCGGTACCTATCAGCTGCCTCCAGAGACCCACAGGACAAAAAAGTCCTATAGGACTCCTTCTTCAGCTTGACGGCATCCCTCACCGCCGGTGTCCACCAACGGGTTCGGGATTGCCGCCACGACAGGCACCGACCACCTTGCGCCACAGCTCCGGTCAGCCGCCTCAACAATAGAGGCACGGAACATGGCCCATTCGACTCAATGTCCCCACCTCCCTCGGGGCGTGGTTGAAGTTCTGCCGGAGGTGGGAGTTGAAGCTACTTCTGACAGGGGACTCTGCCAGCCGTTCCCAGCAGACCCTCACAACACGTTTGGGCCTACCAGGTCTGACCGGCATCTTCCCCCACCATCGAAGCCAACTCACCACCAGGTGGTGATCAGTTGACAGCTCCGCCCCTCTCTTCACCCGAGTGTCCAAGACATATGGCCGCAAGTCCGACGACACGACCACAAAGTCGATCATCGACCTGAGGCCTGGGGTGTCCTGGTGCCAAGTGCACATATGAACACCCTTATGCTTGAACATGGTGTTCGTTATGGACAATCCATGACGAGCACAGAAGTCCAATAACAAAACACCGCTCGGGTTCAGATCGGGGCCATTCCTCCCAATCACGCCCTTCCAGGTCTCACTGTCATTGCCCACGTGAGCATTGAAGTCTCCCAGCAAAACGAGGGAATCCCCAGAAGGTATGCCCTCCAGCAACCCCTCCAGAGACTCCAAAAAGGGTGGATACTCCAAACTGCTGTTGGCATACGCACAAACAACAGTCAGGACCCTTCCCCACCCGGCGGAGGGAGGCCACCCTCTCGCCCACGGGGTAAACCCCAATGCACAGGCTCCAGTCGGGGCAATAAGTATGCCCACACCTGCTCGGCGCCTCACCGGGGCAACTCCAGAGTGGTAGAGAGTCCAGCCCCTCTCGAGAAGATTGGTTCCAGAGTCCAAGCTGTGCGTCGAGGTGAGTCCGACTATATCTTGCCGGAACCTCTCGACCTCGCGCACTAGCTCAGGCTCCTTCCCCTTCAGAGAGGTGACATTCCACGTCCCAAGAGCCAGTTTCTGTAGCCGAGGATCAGACCGCCAAGGTCCCGCCTCGCCACCACCCAACTCACACTGCACCCAACCTCCTTGGCCCCTCCCATAGGTGGTGAGCCCATGGGGAGGAGGACCCACGTTACCTCTTGGGCTGTGCCCGGCCGAGCCCCATGGGTGCAGGCCCGGCCACCAGGCGTTCGCCATCGAGCCCCACCTTCAGGCCTGGCTCCAGAGGGGGTAAACTTAATATGGTTATGGTTAATTGAGCTTGATACAATAAATAATATTGTTTCGTATTATTTATATAAGGGGCTATTTCAGTAGAAGTGTTTCAGTAGTGATTAACTTGTTTTCAGTAATACAGTATATCCAAAATGTTTTCTTTCTAACTTTAATTTGAAATTTTATGTGTTTGTACTGTTTCTAAAATATTCATAGTGAGTTCTCCAAATATACCTTTGACACTCTCTAACCATCGAGGATTTAATAAGAACAGTAAATGTGAGGTGCTTGTTATATTTATAATTTTTCTCCTTTTCTCTTTAATTTTTTGTGGGAAACTATTACCCAGCCTACTGCATACACATACAATTGCTATAATATTATGTCTATTTTGTCCTTATTTACATTTTTTTGCATAATATAGATTGTCCTTAATCAGATATTTCAGGGGTCATTTGGTTTACAGCAGACTGTCATGTGGTTGAGATTAGAATTAGAAATTCCAAATCAGATGTGAGGATCCTAGCCAAATAAAATAGAGGTTATTGTAAAAAGGGCAGATGAAATCATGCAGTGGCAGTGCCGTTTCAGACACTGTGCATAACTGAGGCTGTGAAGCTGGAGCTAAATCATCAGACAAAGCTTTAGATTTATTGGTCTGTCTACATCCTCTTCATCCTCACTTATGGTCATAAACATTGGATAGTACCTGAATGAATGAAATTGCAAGTGCAAGTGTCTTAAATGTATGTTTTGAAAGCATTGTAAACTATTTAGCAACATAATAAAATCCAAAAAGTACCACCACCTAGCTACCATGCAAAGACATGTGTTTAAGACTGCAGGCTAAGTATGTAGTCTAGTGTATTTAAGTGCCCAGGATATGTTGTTTAGGCAGCACAAAATGTCAGTTTTGATAAATTTACTAAAAGCCAAGGAGAATGTAAACCGCGCCAAGCTAAGTTAGAGCATCATAGAAAAATGACAATGACAGGTCATCTGAAAACAAAAGCATCACACGTTGACTGAAACACACAAGTGGTCAAGTGTCAATTGCAGCATTTGCTTTGAGGTGACAGTAGTGTGACAAAAACTATGCTAAGGAAACAATGTCATCACAAAAAATGATAGCTAAGGACATATGGCCCATTTGCTTTTTCAAGGACGATGGATTTAACAAGCATTTGGCATTTATAGAACCTGACAACTTAAAACACTTACATGTTGATAAAGCTCATGGTCTCGCCATGAGACTGTCACGGACTGAAAAGGTAACAATACTGGAATACACACAAATTGTTCTTAAGGTAGTGTCTGGTGTCACTGTAATTTTACTTTTCATAAAAAACTCTGAAATGAAAAGTGTGAGGCTATTTACACTTACAATGTCTGAGAAACACAATTCTAAGAACTTAGAAACCCTTCTATAAAGTATTGCTGAATTTTGAGGAATACTGAAGTGTATCACTAAAACACAAGTATTAAATAGTCTTTTATTCTAATTGGTTCAATACAGTAACAATATTTTCAATGACAGAAAATAACTTGTATAGCAGTTTGAGGTACATTCTTTGTATGATAGTGTGCTATATAAATATGTTGTTGTTGTTGTAGACATAACTGTGATCAAAAAACAAGGTACAGTACATGTAGCCGCTGAAGTCTAAGGCAAGACCAAGCACGGGTAAAACACGTGTCAAAAGAAATCTCTCAGTCCAAAAGTTAATTTTAAAAATATTTAGTGAAAGTTAAAAGCAAATAATCCACACAAGAATAAAAGAAAAAATAGTTACACATGTAGAATAAAAGGCAAAAAAGGGACAATTGTATCTTCTCTAAACCTAGCTTTTCTTGAGAAACTTTAGTTACTTCTGTACTTAAAGTTCCTTACTTCTTCTTTCTATACTTAAAGGTTCTTAATTTGTTCTTCTATATGCCTTAAGCATACAGTTCAACACTTAAATATGTGCTGTTTTACAATTTACTTTACACACTCAAAAAGCCTATAGGCGCAGGCACGAGCACGTACCAAGGCAAGGTCACGTGCATAAGCACGAGCACGGTTTAAAACCGTATGCCTCTACACCTTACTCATGGCAAGGCTGTCACTAACTGAACAATAATGTTTACTTAAAGCTGTTAGAAATGACAAGAATATACCAATACAATTCTACTTATGGGGGTTATAGGAACCTTCCATAGATTATGCATTGTCATCTAGCAAAATATTCATGAATCTTATAGAACTAGGAAATGTACTAGGAGTATGTATTCACTCATTCAAATTAAGGGTGTCTTTAAGCAAGGAGGGAAATGGTTATGTCAATTAGAGAACCTGTCAGGGTTAAAAGAGACAATCTTCCACAATAACAGACACATGGTTGTCAATCAGCCAGCCCTGAAAACAAAACATAAACTAGGCAGGAGCCACCTGTGGATTGGTTGAATTTACAGACAAGGCAAAAACTAGGGAGTTGTTGACTGCACAGACAAGTTTAAGAACGAACAGAGAAGGGAAAAATTATAGACAAAATGGACCAAGAACAAAACCAAAAGGTTAATAAATGCCAGATAACCAAGGCCCCATACTCAAAACAGACTCTTGAAAAACTGTGTAGAAAGTCTAGATCCCCCAAATAATTCTTAAAAGTAGATACAGCACAAAAGTATTGTTTCAGAAATCTACAACCTTGTGCAATTCAAGTAGCACACTGTCATCCTAAACAGTGAATGCTTTGTGATAAGTGACTGCATAGGGACAAAGCTGCAGTGTTTGCTAAAATGATGGTGACATTGGATGAAAGTAATAAACTAAATATTAGTGTGGTAATGTCATACTCATAACAAAACAATTTTAACCATAAAACAAAATCAAAGTATGAAATGTGTACTGAAATGGATTCTCCAGGGCTCAGGACCCTAGAATAATGAGAGAAAGACCCGAACCCACCACATGACGAACCAACTCAGGATCCCAGATTAGGTCCCGAGTGCAGCCATGCAACAGATGACACCTCAGCACCACACTAGTTCAGATGGAATGGAACCAGTGTGAGGTTTTTTATGGTGGCCAGAGTGCCAATTCTGCCACCAACTGCCAGGTTTTTCCCTGCGGGTTGGAGGGCCTACATGCAGGGCTGGGGAGCAGATTAACATCATACCCAGAACGGAGCAATTGCAGGTTAAGGGCCTTGCTCAAGGGCCCAATGAAGTAGAGTCACTTTCGGTGTTTACAGGATTCAACCCATCAACCTTCCGATTACCAGTGCAAATCCCTAGTCCCAGAGCCACTACTCCGTCCCATACAGTTGTCTAGGCAAACAAGAAAATGAAGTACTCACCTCTTTTATAACAAATACAAAATACAGTCCACATTACTGGATAGGCAGCTGGGGTGGAATCAAGTTCTTGTTAATTTGCCCATACATTACAGCTTGGAATCAGTTATAGCTTTAAACAAAGTGCCATAAATAGAATGGATGCATCTACTGCTGTTTTTTTTTTGTGTTTTCACCATATTACTGCCACTCAGGTTCACAGCAACACCTAAGGCATTCAGTATTTTGAGTGGAGATAAGAGAGAAAAAGAACAGAATATTTTTGTATCAGCCTACAGTAGGCGTCTGTGCAGGTTTGTAGTACAGAATTTGATAAGGATTCTTCCCACTTTGTAAAATTTGCATTTGCTCCAAAATTGATTTACTGAAACTTATCCAACATACTTGAACAATGGCTTACGTAGTGATGGATCACTGCTGTTGTACTTTCATTTAGATCTAACATAATGCTACCTCTTACACAAACTGTGAACCTAAATTACAATAGTAGGTTTCCTAATGAAATATTAGTGTCAATTATTCACCTAAATAGCTAGATGAAACTTAACCTGGGATAGAGTTTGAATCAACAGGCTGGTGATATCATAGCCCTGTACCTTCTTTGCCTTTACCAGGCCACATTGCCGGATATCTCAAGATGACTTCATAAATTACATAATAGTTAATAAAGTAGTAATGAAATGTAGTAGGACTGATTTTAAAATACCAATGGAAAGGGTGTTCTGTAAAATTATGTATTGTCACTGAGGACACAGATTGGCTGTCAGCCCAGCTGGGACAGATGGTTCCTTGCCCACCCTTATTATGGATGGAGTAAAGCAGATTCCCAGTGTTATATGCTCTTCTAGTTTTTGAGGTGCTAGCATCCCTCTGGCGGATCCTCCATATGCACATCTGCAGGGCTGCATGGAAGTTGTAGTCACAAGGGGCAGCCCTACTGGATGTTTTTGGAAACTGTCAGGGGGTGTTGCAGGAATGTTTACTAGCAGTGTTTCCTGGGTATACTATGATGACACTTGAAGTACTCCCGGGTCCAGCATAAAAGAGCTGCTCCACCTCACTTAGGCGAGTTGGAGTCGGGTGAGAAGAACAGAGCTCAACTGGGAGGAGTGGGGGTGGAGAAGAAGAAAAGGGAGACAAAAGAAAAGAGTTATGCTGTGCTGTATTTTGAACAAAAGAAGCCTGCACAAAGGTACAGTAGAACCTCCGTTCACAACCATAACTCGTTCCAAAACTCTGGTTGTAAACCGATTTGGTCGTGAAACGAAGCAATTTCCCCCATAGGATTGTATGTAAATACAATACTAATCCCTTTCAGACCATACAAACTGTATGTAAATATACATATTTTTTTAAGTTTTTAAGCACAATAGTTAATTAAACCATAGAATGCGCAGTGTGATAGTAAACTAAATGTAAAAACATTGAATAACACTGAGAAAACCTTGAACAACAGAGAAAACTAACACTGCAATAATTTGTGCTACAGCGCTACTAACTGCTGGCTAAAAGCACTTTTTTAATGAGTTTTAAGCACAGGGAAAAAATGAATATTTGAAAAAATACGTAATGTAATAAACCACCAAGAAAAATAACATTGCAACAATTAACGCTGCGAACTGATCGCTGGAAACAGAAGTGAAAACAAAATCAAGCCCAGTGCATTCTTTAACTGCCTTCCTACCTTAATGCGTCCAGCTCTCTCTCGTGCTGCCTGTGTGTCTGCATCTCGCGCTGCCTCTGTGTGTGTGTGTGTCTCGCTCTCTCTGGCGCTGCCTCTGTGTACGTGTGTGTCGTGCTCTCTCGCTGCCTGTGTGTCTGCATCTCGCGCTGCCTGTGTGTGTGCGTCTGTCTCTCTCGCACTGCCTGTGTGTGTGTGTGTGTCACGCTCTCTCGCTCGCTCTCTCTCTTGCTCACTGCACAAGGTTCGTATACCGAGTGTGTGGTCGTAATCCGAGGCAAAAGTTTGGCGAACTTTTTGTTTGTAAACCGAGTTGTACGTGTACCGAGACATTCGTGAACCGAGGTTCCACTGTATTGTCTAAACTAAAAACACTTATTTCAACTGGAATGGTTGTGGTGCAATTGTGTCTGGGGGTTTGGGGATCAGTAGCACCCCCCTACAGGCCAGAGTACATCACACATTGTAGGGTTAAACCTTATGAATGCACTTGTCTTTAAAATATGAATTCATCCATTTTCTGCAACAACCAATTGAAATGTTTCCAAATTATCGTGGGCTGCTGCTGGTATGTCGGAAGTTGCTAATGTTTATATTAGTAGTGACTTGTAAAGTGTGTCCGGTGATGGTAGACAATGTATCCCCTCCCTCACCCAGGACTTGAACAATCCTCACCTCACTTGGTTTGTTGTGGAGACACTTACATGAGAAAAACAGAGTCACACCACTAAAAAGGCTTAGGGCCGATTTATACTTTCCGCTCAGAACGCGTATGCGCCCACATTTTTTTCTCAGTGGCTCAAATACAGCGATATACATTATGTTGCCAATGTGAAGTTGCAAAAAAAAAAAAAAATAGACAGCACAAAAGAAGGTATGTGAAACTTTTAAAATGTATTGTGTCATTACGATTGAGAATATGTGACGCTTGAATATAAAAGCACCACGAATGCAACTGTATGTCGGCATTTTGCTTCACCACATCGAAGCATTCATCCCATAGGATCTGCATCCCAGTTTTTAATCTCTACGAGCTTCTTGGACCTGACAGCAGCGGAAAGCAGCAATAGATAGCCACACAAAACAAATTAAATGTATGATATTCCAACTCTCTGAACATTTAGAATCTTTAGATTTATAATTGATATCACTTTCATGATGAAATGCATTAAAGTGTGTATGTTACATTTTACATATAATTTCGTTTAAATAATGAATACTGTTAATTACACAGATGGGAGAATAATTACACACATGGGGGTGTCACGGTGGTGGAGCGATAGCACTGCTGTCTCGCAGGGAGTTATGTTGCTGGTATTTCCTGCTTGTATTCCACACTGTGCTCCGGTTTCCTTCCAAAGATATGCAGATTTGGGGATTTGGTGCCGCTAAAATGACGCTAGTGTATGTGTGTGCTTATATTCACCTTGCGATGAGCTGAGGCCTTGTCAAGGGACTGTTTCTCACTCGTGCCCAATGCTTGCTGGAATTGACACATCCCTGGATTGATGGATTTAATCAATAAACATCCTTTTCAGAGATATTGCGGTAAGATGTCATCAGAATTTAATAGGTGTTCTAGGCAATTCACAACACAGAGAAGCCGAACATGTTCTCACCGTGATAATATCTCGCACTGCCACCTGGTGGAATCCTCCAGATTTACGTAAAGTACGTGCGCAAGTATGAACACTACAACGCTTGCGTAGCAGGAGCGTCCGCTGCAGCATGTGTCGCGTCGCGTGAAGTATAACTCCGGCCTTAGAATCCTTTTTGTAGAATCCCTACAAAATCTTTAAAAACCAGAGCCTTTCATTGGAGCTTAAACTGGATACTAGTAACCAGACACAGGAAGCAAGTTTATGACAAGGCAAATTGTGAGTGTTGATTTTTACTGATAAATGTGATTTTCACTGTTTGTTTATATATTGATTATACTGACTGACTTCTGTCCTGGTTAACTGTTAGCTTTTGCCTTTAGCACTCTTGGAATGTATTTTGATTAAAGCCCCTTGATCGGTGACCCAACAACGGCGAAGTATTGATAAGAGAAAAAGCATAATCTAGTGGAGCAGAATCCTGACTCTAAGGTTCCTGTTTATCATTAACTAGCAAGGACACAAGAAATGGAATTAGTCACATCTGCAATTGACAAGTGTATTTAAGAAGTATTGCCACCACCTGTAAGTCAGTCATCTCTTTCCATGCACTGAGTGACTCCATGTACGTGACAATAAAGGTATTCTTCCCATCCTAAATTAACTTAGTAGATTTGCCTTTGACAAAACAAATTTTCATGCTCACACTCACTCATTCATCTATACATTTTCTTAGCCTTTCCTGGAAGCACCAAATTCAAAACAGGCATCCACCTGAGGTGAAATACAAGTCGATCAGAAGACACATTCTGTACTCACCTCCTCACACGCATGTTGTGGTAATTTAGGGTTTATCTATCCATCTCTCCATCCATTTTCTAACCCAGTTTTTACAAACGGACAATATGTATCTAAGAAACACTGGGCACAAGATGGAAATCCACACTGGATGGGACACTAGTCCCTCAGAGGGTGCACTAGTGCACTCCCACAGCCAATTTACACTGATGTGCTTTGGAATGCAGAAGAAATTTTTTTTATTGGAATAAGCTCAGAGTAAACAATAGGGGCTAACCAAAAGTAGAGTTTTTGTGAGATTAACACATACTAGCAAGATAATTCTGAGCCCAAAAATACCCCAAAAAGAGGCAAGAACCCAATGCACTGTGCGCACAAACCAGGCCAACTTAAAGCTGCCAATTTATTTAACGCACGCATGTTTGACATGTGGGAGAAAACTTTAATAAGTTAATACATTCAAAACCTGCACAAAGAGACTCGAGCAAAAATAGTCAATTGAACCTACATCTGAGGAATGTTAGACAACTGTACTAATCACCTATGTATCAATTTGCCAGTGCAGAAAGTAAATTGTTATCTAATAAGCTGACTGTGTATTATGTCTATCGTGAAGCAAAATTACATTAGGAGACAATTATACAAACATAAAAGAAGGAAAGATAACATCACTGAGATACAGTAAGTGAAAGTACTACTAATAGTACTATTACTACTATTATATTACATTTTTAAATATTAAGGTAGAATAGTTAAATGGCTAAAGCAAAGAAATCCAGAAGGGTTCAGATAAAGAGCTTTTTTTATTTGCTTTACAAAATGTGATAAAAAGAAACATTTATACTCCATCCTGATACATAAAAGATATAAGCCTTGTAATTATATATCTATAATGTGTATTGATTGCTTGTCAGGAGTTACAATTTATATTAAGAACTGCATTGGAAGATAATTTCCCTGGCAACCAGATCAAACAGAATTGTCAGTATGGGTTCTTTAAAGGTAGGCATTGCTTAACCAGCTGTTAGATTTCTATCAGAGAGCAATGACCAGAACAGATAATAAACTACACGATGTCAAAACATACTTGGACATCAAAAACATGAGAAAAGTGCCACATGAAGGATTAGATTAAGATAAAGAACTTAAGGTAAGAAACAAATTACACTTTTGCAGCTGTAATCAGTAACTTGCTGGCAGAACAGTTGGGTAAATGTAAGCCCTGCTGCCTTACAGCTCCACGTAGTTGGGTTTGATATCTTGTCCACTCACTTTTTATAAGAAGCTTTTTCAGGGAATTTCAGTTTCCAGCCAATAACCCAAAAGTGTGCATGTTACATTAACTGGACTGTTGTGTGTGTGTGTTGTGTGTGTGTGTGTGTGTGTTGCAATGGAATGCCGTCCCACCCAGAGTTGTTTTTTTGCTTGTACTCAGTGCTGCCCGGATAGTCATCATTCCTTTTCCATCTGGTAATCACAAATCTTGGGTTCAGAAATTGATTAAAAAATATAGTGTCTTGGTTATTTAAATAAATGAATTGCCTACATATTTGGATCTATACAAAGTACCGCCCAAGTCATCGTCAGAATTACATGAACTGGATACTCTATGGGCTGACTTAATTAAAATTTGTTTTTGTCTGAAATTTTACAATTGAAATCAAATAGCTTCTTTTTCTAAGTCAAGTTTTGTAAAAAAAAAAAAAAAAAAAAAAACTGAATATTTGTGTCACTTGTCTTCTAATCCTGTAATATAGTTGTCACATCAGGTGACAGATCATGGGGTGAATAAAGCACTTTGCGAAGTTATGCAATGAGCAGAAAGATGGTATCTGCAGGAGACAAGATTGAGGAAAAGAAAGAACAAGTATTTAAGTCAGGTCATTGCCTTTGATGTCCCATGGCTAGAGAGGGCAACTGCCTTTGTGTAAGAATGGCTTTAAAGTGGGTTATATATTTTATTTAATTTCAAGTTATGTTCTAATTCATTTTACTCTGTTGTCTGTTTAATTCTTGCTTAAAAATGATGAACAGTCAGACTCAGAAATTATGAGAAAATCAGAAAGACATGTATAGAAACTTACATGTTAATTGTCCTTATTAGAATTCTCATGAATTACATTTTTTTCTTAAGAAAAATTATTTATATTTTAAACAACATTAATTAGCCTTGTGAATAAGAGCAGGTGTTGGCTGAATATTTCCAGCTGGTTCCAAATTTTCATTTGACAATATAAATTTTAAAATCAATTTTTCATTTTCCTCCTATGGTTCATGCCAAAACAAACTGCTATATCCCTGCAGGCTAAGCTGCTGCTTTTTGTCATAAAGCAGCCTTCATGAAAGTACACAGTTATTCACAGAATTAGTTAATGTTATGATAAGACACTTATGCTGTTTCTTGCTTCCAGTGCAAAATTTGCCACTCTTTACTCTCCATCAGCAGCAACAGCAGCAACAGCAGCTGTGATTTCTCTCATATCTTAATGCACTACAGGAAGCTAATCATAATCCCGGTTCAGAATTCCAGGTGCATTCTTAATTTCTAGAGACACTGAAAACTGCATATCTCTGGCGGGTTCAGTATTATCAAAATGAATTCAAAATAAGGATGCACAAGTGAACAATTGTCTAATTCAGTTCCAGAGATGCTAACGTCTCAGATTACCTTTGATACCTCCTTGTCACAAATTGATTAACATTATTTAAGAAGATACTTTGTTTCTTTTCGGAGTAAAATTATTTATTCTTATTTTTTGTTTTTGCTTTATTTTCAAATTGCAGAAGAGGCTTAGCATATTTGAGTGCATTTACTTAATTGCAGGAGTACACATTAACTCAAAAGACAGACTTTGACAAAAGGCAGAAGCCCAACTTGATTTATTATTTGAATGAAGGGTTTATGTTTACTCTCTGTCAACAAAGGTTTACTCTAGGTAGTTCATTTTCTGAACATATTGTTACTGTATTTTGATTGGTGTCTTTTCCATTGGACTTTTGTGATTGTGTGCCTGAGAAAGTCCACTTATGGACTGATACCACATTCAGAGTTATTCCTTAAACTTTCTGGTATTTATGTCAGTGGCATAGCTAGAGTTTGTGTTACTCGGGGCAGAACAGTGCTTCAGTTTGCCGCCCTCAAACATATCTGAATATGTTAACCTATTTAAATAGAAAATTAAAATGATGTGTAGAGAAAAATTAAGATGCATTTTGCATAGATTTATTCATATATACAGAAACTGAAATAATTTTTCACCTATTTATAAGCATCAACTAGACAAGAATATAGTATAGACGCACTGATAAGTCGTGTTCTAATTATTAGTTTAATATAATTACACTGCAAAAACCAGAACCAGTGTAGGGTGGGGATGTTTTCTGTGCAGAGCAAGTACACATTCAGATTGATAACGAAATGAAATTATAAATTGTAAATTATTTGTTTATCTTCCTAGAAATTATTATCAGCGTATTGTTTATATTTATTTTTGTTATTGCCTCATAAATTTCAACTGCTGTGTCTGATGCCTTCACAGAAGGACAGTCTGAAAATTTATTTTTGAAGCATTTGTGGATAAAAATCACAGAATTTCACTTTTTTCATTCATGAGCTTACACACGAATTGTGATGAGCCTTTTGGCCAATAATGCCGCCCCCAAAAATGTGCCACCCAGGGTAGACCGCCCCATCTGCCGGCTACACCACTAATTTGTGTCTATTACATTTTCTTTAGAGTGTGTCTTTCTTTCCTCTGTAAAGCTAAGTGGCATCATTTGATATTTCCCATGTCTGTCGCATTTAGGTAAGCACTTTTGCTTTTAGTGCTTTGCATCTTAACATAAAGTCCCCTTTGAGAGTTACAGTCCTATTCATTAGTTTTTTGCTGTACAATTAAGACATTTATGCTTCAGGTCAAAAGAATATGAGACATGCTTTTATTCCCTGGTATTGACACCTAGTTGTGTCAAACATTACAGAAGATTGCACTATTTTACACCACTAGTTTTACCTCCTTTCCTGGTCATTGTCGTGCTAAATCCTAATATCCAAAGATCTGTCCATGCAAATAAAAATAGTCCATTGTAAGGCTGAGAAAACAAACAAACTCTTTAGAGTGACAGATAAACACAAGTAGGAACACCCTGGTGAACTCAGCAACACCGGAAGGTATAGAAAACCACAGAAGGCAATTGTGATGGATTATTGCAGAATTCTGTCCCTGGGGAAGATGAGTCCATTCACAATTAGTCAAACCAAGGACACTATCTAGGAGGTAGATGTATCATTGCCAAAGTCTACAAACAAGAAAAGACTTCATGAAAGTTAAATACAGAGGGTTTACCATAAGCTGCAAAACACTGATAAACCTCAAGAAAATGAAAGACAGATTAGACTTTGCCAAGAAAGCATTTTTCAAAAGTCTGTCCATTTCTGAAACAATTTACTTTGGTCAAAAGAAGCTAACAACAATATAGACCAGAGTGCTGGAAAAAGAAGACTATGGAGAAGAGGTGAAATGGCTCATGATCCAAAGAATAACACATCATCTGTGAAACATGGTGGAAGTAGTTTTATGATTCATAGTACAGATGGACAATGAGCCAAAACATACTGCAAATGCAAACCAAGTGCTTTTCAATGCACTGTGGTGGAATATTCTTCAAAGGCCAAGTCAATCAATTGACCCCAACCCTAATTGGACATGCATTTCACTTGCTGAAGACAAAACTGATGGCAGAAAGTCCAATGAACAAGTAGCACCTGAAGATATCTGCAGTTAAGAACTGGCAGAGCATCACTACAGTGGAAACAGCACTTGGAGATGGCCATAGTTTCCAGACTTCAGGCAGTCATTGACTGTAAAGGATTTTGAACCAAATTATTGAAATGATCGTTATATTTATGATTATGTTAGTTTGTCCAATACTTTTAAGCCCCTGAAAATAGGGGGAACATGCATAAAAGTGTTATTTTTTTCTAAACAGCTCATATAGCTGTTGGTAAAATTGTACAACCAAGGCCCAAATGGCCTCAGGCTCCCCAAATTGTTGTTCTTTACCATCCCCATTCTATGTGCCATTTTGACTGACTCCTATTGTCAGAATGTGTTTGT
Source organism: Polypterus senegalus (assembly GCF_016835505.1). NCBI lineage: Eukaryota > Metazoa > Chordata > Cladistia > Polypteriformes > Polypteridae > Polypterus > Polypterus senegalus. The sequence continues at coordinate 249,353,808 of NC_053154.1, forward strand.
TGCTAAAAGGTAACACTTATATTCTTCTGTTTCATATTTTCAAGCAATAATGCCCTTTGCACAACAACCTGCATCCATTAACATTTAATGTGAAAGGAATAATAAAAGGGGGAAAAGGAGAATTCAGTAATGCTAAAATCAATAAAATTATTGGAAAAGATACTAGTCTTTGCATCATGGCTGAGATTTTAGTGTTTTTTTCAGTTTGCTTATGTTGTTTTTTAAACACTGTTTTTCTATTTTTCCCATCTTTAATTCAGCTGCTTAGTGTGTTGTGAGCATGGCTGAGCTCATGAAAAGTCTAAGATCATAGAAGTGTTCAGCGACACTTATTCAACACTTATGCCTCGTTTGCCCTCCACAAATTCCAGAAAGCAAAGAATGCTATCCATACTATAACGTCCATGGGAGCTCATCAAAAATGTCAGATCACTACTCACTGAATAGTTAGATTCATTGCCCTCGTCCTCCTCTTCCTCACTAGTTGTGCTTGACTCAATTTGTCCTCTGTGCTCTGATGACCAGTGGTGGCACAAGCTGAACTTTCAAAATTATTAAATTTTTTGGCTACTCCACAGGTTTATCTTTTCATTTCCGAGTTGTCAGCCTCTCCCAGTCCTGTTCATTACTTTCTGATCACTTGTCCCTTCAGTTCTGCTCTCCTCTGCCCCCTACTGAGGATGCGTTGTCAGATGCAACTGCTCTTGTCTCAGGAGCAACAGAGCTTTCTAACATTCACATCCTCAGGAAGCACAGCAGTGGTGCCTTTCACTTTTTTCCTTTCAGATTCCATTATAACTGTAAGCATTTCCTTCTTTAAAGTTATCTTTACAGCTTTCATATTGTCTCGGACAACTGACAGTCTTTCAGTTGTAGTGGGTGCACCCACTTATAGATTAACATTCAGCACATATTCATTCATTAGTTCAGCGCCCACCATGGCGATGTCATATGTCCATATATTGCAAAAAACTGTTACTGTTTCTCTCTGATTGTTATTCAGTGGTTTAGAATCCACTTCTAATCTTCTAATCAACTTCTTTTTCCTCCATGTCAGAAACACTGGTCATTGACTTGCCCTTATCGTCTGAGTCACATGTAAGGAACCCCTGATCCTTTCCAGAGACCCCCGGTGCATTGGAGTTATCTGTCATCTCGCTGTGCTTACATTTACTAGACTGATGTCCTGCTTGGCCACATTTAAAACATTTAATTGATTCAGTGAAGATAAATACTACATAATCACACCCCTCAAGTTTAAATCTCAGAGCAACATTGAATTCTTGGTGTACATTATTCAATAACATGCACTTATCTTCTGAATGACACAACCTGTTTCAAATCAGGTGACCTGCATCCCAGAGGATTAATAACTAATTCAGACAAGACTTCTCCATACTGCCAAAGTACATTTAATAAAATCAATTTTTTCAGAAAAGGAGGCACATATAAAAAATAATCACTCTTTTAGCGGGAGTTGATAATGGCAACACTGACACCAGCATCCTAATAAGTGCCAGCCTCTCCTGTACTAACTAATGAATGTGCGTCTCTTCTTTTAAGAAAACAACAACTGTATTGTTCATTCTAGAAGCAGATTGTACATTCCTACAGCCCACTTTTTCAGCTGCCTCAGCTAAAAAAGCCTCAAAAGAAACCATCAGACCTATGACTACTTTTATTCTGTTTTTATCTAAGAGATTTTGAAAATATTGTGGGTTAAGTCTGGTAGGCGTCCCACAGGATGTGGTCATGGTGGTGGTGTCCACAGCCGCAGCCGTGCCAACTTGTGCAATAACAATGAGAAGAAAAACAATATAGTCTCAAATAACTGGCAAATCAGTAATAATACTTTTTTCTATACATTACTAAAAAAAACAGATATAAAGAAACCAGTAACACTTACATAAACACCCTCCACATATAAAACCGTCCAGTAACCCACAACCACTCCCACCCCAGACCAGAGTAATTGACAGAGAGTCTTGTTCTTGTAGAATGTAGTGTGACTCTTCGCAAGAATTGTGTTATGCAGCACTCCACGTAGCTGTGTGACAGGTCAGTGTCAATCAAACATCCATCCCTATCCAAATTCAGGGCAATCATATTCCTCTGAGATGATGTCACCGTTTAAAATCCAAAAATATTTGTAAATTAAATATACTGTGATTATCTCTATGAGACTCTTAAGGCTTAAGAAGCCAGACTTGACTGATGTGTTTTTTTTAAGTCACCAAGCTTAACAAGTTGAATTTTAAACTGTAACATTGTATAACAAAAATATTATTTAACAAGAGAGAACATTTACTGTAGATATTAGTTAGGTAAATGTATATGAGTGTGATTAGTTTTAAGGAAATTAGTGATGCTGTATAAATATAGAAGTAGTATGCTGTTATTCAGGTTGTATGTCAGAGGGGAACATTTTTGTACAATGGGTGGTTTTCTTTTCTCTTAGAGAAATCCTGCCTGCTTCTGTGTTGGTTAACCAATAAGCTATTCCACATTAATTTAGTATCACATATTCATAATGTAACACCTTTATTCCTGAAGATGTGTGTGTTTTGTGTAGTTCACCTTACTCCTCAAGAGTGAGAGTTTACATAATCAATGCCAATTACTGTGGCATGTTCAATTTCATGTTATTTCAGGTTGTGATGTAGTGAGGCTTTGGTCTACCTTAATAAAAATAAGAAATGTAGTAAATTCTAACTGTAATTGCTGCAGTTGTCACAAACACTCTTGGACTCACACATATAAACATATGACTGTTTGGGTTAGACTACAACATTTACTGAAATTAACATAGTATACTCTATTCTGTTTAAAGTTGCTATTCAGAACAAATGCCTTACATCTAATAAAGGTGTAAAAAGACTGTCTCATACCCAGCGCAGATTGTCTTCGTTCTGGATTTAAACCTATAAATTTGTCCTAATTAGCCCTTTATGCCTTTTCAGCTAATCTATACCAGTTCTGCTAGATCTATCTATCTATAATTAATTTCTGGGTTGGAATGCCTTAATTGTTAAGTGTATATAACTAACAAACAACTTTCTTTCACACTGACTGGTATTAAAATTGTCAGACTGATAGTGCATGTCCTACAATTTACTTGTAACTGACTCAGATTCATTTTTTGCCTTGTATTCTACCAATACAGGTGCTGGATAACTGTGACCTGACTGTATTATACAGGTTTTGAAAATGGTTGGCTGGATATATTATTTAATGAAATATGCAGAACAATGCTTTGTGTATAATATTTAAATTTTTCTGGCATTCTAGCATGATCTAGTTCCTATGTTACACTCAATGTTGTCCACCAACACTTCAATTAGAACAAAGCTTTGGAAAGTACACTGATGGTTGTGTGAATTTTCTTGCTTATTATAGTTAAAATATTTTGTTGAAGATATCACATCAGAAAAAGTTTGATACATTTCAATATATGCATCTCAAATTCTGTATTTATGTCATATTTTGGGAAATGAAGAGGTGCCGTATATATATATTATATATATATAATATATATATATGCATACTGTATTATCTTATTTTGACATAACTAAATAGTTTACAATACAGTAGTAACAAATGATATTTTTGTTCAATTCATGAGGCAGCATTAATGCAGAAGGTGATAGTGATTCAGAATTGCTGTTTGATGGGTGATGTGTGTAGCTAAGAGACATTATTAAGATTCTTTGCAGTTTAAGTACCTACTTAGAGGTGACAGGTTAGAAGGAGAAAGTAATGACATTCTTAAACACTATTGTTGCTCTCACTCCATTCCTGTGATGCAGTCATTCTTACACAGCCTGTTAATACTATCTTAAGGCAATTTTTACTTATTGAAAGATGGTACTTTATAGTCTGTCGAAAGCAGCAAGTATATTTAATCCAACTCTTATTGAGAAAGGTAAGACAGGTGAAATGATCTAATGCAGTTGTCACAAAATTGTCTGTCTAAATATCGTTTGCCTTTGCATATAAAAACATATTTGTCTAAAAAATAAACATTTGTTCTTTGCTTGATATTATAAGAAAAAAAAATTAACCAGTTCTATTTTTTTTTCTCTTGCCCATATTTTACTACATTTATGTTAACCTAAAATGAATTAAGCAGGTTTTAAGAAGAATGGCTTGGAGGCTACATAGAAAGATGTTGAAAATGATTATTTTTTCTGGGCACAACAAAACATAATGCCACACTTTAATAGGATTGTTGAAGTATCATCGGGTATACAGTATGTCTGTAAATTACTTATCCTACCGTATGTGCCAGTTTTGGTGAAGCAGATGCTGCAGTTGTAAGAGTGATGAGTAAAGAGAGACATGGAGAGTTTTCCTGTTACTCATTTCAAATGTTTGTTCTTATTTTGCTCTGAATATAATTTGTGAACTTTTAATTTTAATCAGAATAGATTCTTCCAATGTTGTGGTTGGACAGTCTTTATATAAAATATAATGTTTATTTTTAAGGCTAAATGGATAGGTACACCTGCCAATCCGCTGGACTGGTATCAGCTATAATTTCAAATGAATAAGTAAAAAAAGTAGTAGTCACTCATTGTTCTTAAAGTAATGTGTGAGCCATTAAGAATAAAGAGAATGGAGGGAAAGATGTTCCACTCTATTGTTCACTCCAGCACTCCTGTACAGGGCCATACAGACAATTAGGTTCAGGGGCAAAAGGACCTGGGAGAGGCACGGCCAACAAAAATTTAAGCATGAAAGATTGGATTCACACTTCATCTGTCTCAATGGCTGCATCTACACATCAGCATTTGTCAGTGGAATCACAATAAAAGTAAACAAAGCCCTTGTAAATAAATAAATATGGCTTGCTAGTTAAATGCTTGCTTTCTGTATAATCTGCAGTGTCACCAATTAAGAAAATTAAACTGAAAGGTGTCACCTCAGAGTTTAGTGTACACTATGCCATTTTAACATACTTTACAACATCAGAAGTGCATGTGCCCTCTCACACATAATGAGTTATTTGAACTGAGAAATGACTGAAACCAGGCATACATTATGCAATTTTAGTTTCTTGTGTGACTGCCTCTATGAATACTTGCCATTCACAAAGGATGATAAGATATTGTTATTTTGCTATTTTTAGAATGAGCTAAATGTAGTTAGGTCCATTATCTGTTTCGACGTGATTAGTTTTGTCGTGTGACTAGTGGATTATGTTAATTATGCAAATCTATTAAAAGCACAATCATGCTTGCTATCAGGCACTGATACACTTTGGCAGTATTTTTCATTTTTTATTTGACCCAATCATGATGTTTCTCATAAGAAATATCATATTGTGGATAGATTTCATCCCACATCTTGATTGAACTATTCCCCTTCCTCTAAGACCACAAAAGTTTCAAAGACATGCACGAGAAAACATAAACAAAGAACCAGTTACTGGTTGGTCAATTAGAATCTAAACATGTTGTACGGACTCCGCTTGACAAACCCAAGCCAACAGTGCCCGATATTTTTTTTGTTGACATCTCAGAAAAAAAACTATGGAGAGTTCATAAGCCACTCAAATTGTGTTGAGCTACAATTATATAGTGTATGTCTGCCCTAAAAAGTAACAGAAAAAAGTATAGAAAGGCAGCCAGATTACAAAATTTGCCTGAAGCTGATTTTTTTTTCATAGGTGGGATTTAGTATAGTGTAAAATATAACATTTGATTTGTCACTTTGTGTCAATGTGTAGGTGTGGGGCTGTGGGGGGGGACCAAAGGTGAGAGTCTGACCCTGTACTGATAGTATGAAGGTTAACATCATATATAACTTTGTACATCTCCTTGTAATATCACAGATAGCTTTAGATCTAAAAAGTTGTTATGCAACTGCAGTTGGTGCCATGATCCAGAAACACAGTCAGGAAACAAAGCAGAATTTATAACCATGAATTCACACTCAAATATTTTATTTATATGAGGGCCAACCAGAACTCAGTGTCAGTGGCATGCATATGGAAAAACTTATTTTAAAAAGTCAGGGCAGCCCAGAATCGCAAAAAAAGAACAGCAAATATCAAAGCAGAAATATTTAATTGTTCTTTCTGATGCCACCTGAATGATACTGCATGCTACTAACCATGAGAGAAAGAAGACAAAACAGAAATCAGACACTGGACATTAACTTAAACAGGACCAGCGCTGCAAGTGGTCAGTAGTGTTTAGCTGACGATACAGGCAAAACAGAGGTAGTGAGAAGTAATAAAGATAAGGAAAGTGAATCATGGATGAGAACTGGCTGTAGACACAGAATGCCACATGTATTTTCAAAAGCCCCAGAAATAAATAAAGTAAGGCCAAAAAACCGTGTCATTTTTGTTGTGGTGTTTTTTTCATCAAGTGCTTTGTATCCCCAGATTCAGCACCAGCTCCACCAGATATTCTTCCTTCTGACAAATGATTCAGGATTATTGGCTCTTACATTATACAATTCAAAAACAGCTACCATCCCCAGATTGTACGGTTACTAAACAACTACTGTAAAATAATAAACATGTATGTTAAATTTATTGTTGAGACTTTTGAGCATTTACCTATATGAAAAACAAATCACAGGCACTTTAATCATGATCAGCACTGAGTAAGGTTTATTACATTGGCACACACCCACTGCAGCCTGCCACGAGTTACTGTATGTGTTGTGCCGCAGACATGCACAATCTTAGCTGACTTTGACACATCGTTTACCAAAATGTAACCTTCACGATAACTAAGGACTGTGTAGCTGCATTCACACTACTGCAGTTTCATTTTTTAAATTCTTTACATATTGAAATGTCTGGAAATGTACTTGGAAGCACAGATGTCTTAAACTTGAAATACATTGTGGATTTTTCCCCCAATTTTAAGCTTGATAAGCAAATACCAGCCACACCAACACATTTTCTGAGTCCGCTCACCTTTCAGCTTCATCAGCGTTCATTTCACATGCAGTATCAAAGTGGTTGTGATGCCTGATTGCCGCAAACTTTAACAATTTCTGTCACATCAGAAATTTCAATTGGCTGATATTCCCACCAAATTTAATGACATTTATTGTTTAATGACCACAGTGAGTGTGCGTGACACATGTATCACCTGAGCACACACGTCGTGGCATGTCAGTTGGACTGAATGTGATTCTATTGTTTGAGCACATATGAGCCTGGCATAATAAGCATGAACAAACCAGAGTATGATGGTTGTCTGCATTGTCAGAAATCTTTGTTTTCGTCTGTCTACACTTAAAATACCACACCAGCCTTTTCAAACGTCTCCAGTTCTGGAGAGCATTTTCAAAGTGTTTGATTTCGTTACTTTCAAGTGGGTGAAAAGTGAAAATAGAGACAAATGTCTGTGTTTTTAAATGAAAATGTACTAGTGTGTTTGGGCCTTTGTCTTGTAACAACTTGTTTGCTCTTAAAATCTTCCCCTTCAGCTAAAGCCACAAGTGCAAAACATTAGCTACCACTTGTTTTAAGCTAAACAAGTTTAATAAAAGTCATATATCATAAATTAATAAATTAAACTTGGCAATAAATTCAGATTTTCTAAACTTTCCCAAACTTTCTCACATTCCTCCTTTTATGCCTAGTTGTAAATATATATTATAAAGTATATAATTATATAGTGATATACTATATATTGCATACTATGTATACTTGTGTGTATGTCTTTGTTTGTATTGTATTATTGTCATTTGTGTAGACAAGTAGGAATTGTACACTATGCACTATGAACACATAGCAATAAACTTGAACTGTGCCAGTTGGAAGTAAAAAGGAAATGAAAAAATAATAAGGAACTTCTTTGTTATTATTAGGAATTTTAAATCCTTTGAACAGACATTACAAATTGTTAGACAGATGTCTTCAATAAACTACCATCTTGTTGCATTTTTTATATTTTAAATTCCCATTCATTGTCTTTATCCTTTTAAATGTAACTTTAGGAATTAATGCCATTTAAATAAATGAAATAGTAATCGGGGGACAGGTCTGATGATAATTTATTTTTAATCGTAGGCATCACAATTATTTGTGATGCTGTTGATTGCCAGAAATGATCAAGCTAGTATTTCTATTGATTGCATGATATAAACAGACATTGCATGATTTTATTTGTAATTTTGTAATGAATATAATCATTCTGTATCATCCTCAAATGATAATCGTGAACTTTGTCAACATTCATTGTAAATGTTTAGCCACTGTAGCCGACAATATTTTTGATGCACTGCTGGCAATGAGACCTATAGTTCTAGTATGCACAAAATTAATTTTTGTCTGGCATTTTTAGGTTCTGTGCTGCATGGAATCAATGCATCTGAAATAAGAATACAAATCTATTTTGAACAGGCAGTGGGTGGTATGGGGAAATCACATAAAAATGCTTATGTTTATGTAGGCACAGTTTTGAAGACTTTTTCATTTGCAACAAATATCTAAATCTTTTGGACTTTCAGAGCAGAAAACCTCATTATATTGAAATCAATACAAACTATCACTATGCATCTTTCTTGACACAGAGTAGTATTAAGACCTGCAAAGTCATAAAGAATCATACTGCAGACCTTTTTAAGGAATGACATTACTGATTCATCTGCCAAAATGATCTGCTTTCATAATGTGTATCACTCTGTACAGTCTCAAGATAATATTACAGTTTAAAAGATTCAAACATTTAAAATATTTATGAATATATATCAGATAGCCATGCTAATACTTCAGCTACTGTGCCTAATAGTTTTAAAAAGAGAAGCCAACCTTAAATAACTACTCTCTATATTATTAGTTGTTTTAAAATAATCAAATATTGAATTGTGGAAGGTTTTTGGGGTGATTTTATCTTAAAATTTAGATTTGTGTGTTTCCATGCTCAGATGCTGTATTGTGTAGACCAGCACTCTTGACATCCACCTAAGTAGTTGTCCTCACTAGTCTGTCTGGGAAAGACATACAGCATTCAGGCACAAAGTACACTGGACTACATTCTGACTTCACTCAGGATTTACTGCATTGCAGGTAGGTAATACACATGCAAAAACACCTACAGTTCCATAAAGAATCTCACAATCAGCCTAACATTCTCATTACTCATGGGACATGGGACTGATCAGAGTGGAGTTTGATCAAACATTATTTGGAAAATTTACCTCTCCACCTGATGAATAATCAGACAAAGTGTCTTCATCAAATATTTGACCTTTGTCAATATGTCATTGGTCAGACAAGTTCTAGGGATATGACATTCCCCTGCAACTGACCCAACAAATAAACAGGGCTACATGGAACATACCAATGGCACACATTGAGGACAAATATATGCAATTACCATCCTTTACCTGAAATCGAAGTGACCACTGCATCCTGCCACTGGTTCTGAGGAGGAGCTTCCCCCCTCTTCTGCAGGGGTTAGGTCTGGACCGCGTGGACCTCCACCTGTTTTTTGCTTATCTGCCTTCTTATTAGCTTTAAAATGAATATTTTTTATATTATATATAATTCTTTATGTCAACAATTCTTTAAATCGTTATATACCAATATTTACCAGCTTGAAGTATATTCTTGTACTTCACTTTTACCTATTCTCATGTTCTACTTGTGCTCACGTTTGATCTGGAATTATGACATATTAAATAATAATTAATCTGACACATAGGAAATGAAACGCTGCATTCAGTAAGTACAATGCACACTATACGCGTTTAATTTGTCAGCCACTTTTTGTCAGCTGTCTTTTCTGGTTTGGGCTGCTTTTGCAGTGTTACCCCTTGTGCATATTAATTCTTGAAATTCTTCATATCCTTCGAGTAAACAGTCCTGCTCCGCTTGTGTGAAAAAATGTGCCCATTCTTTCGTCATTTTGTTGCAGCCTATCAAAGACTTGCTGATCATGTTTACTAGACTCTATATTTACTGTATGGGCTTTTCACTCAGCGCAGGCGCGCGCATTCATCTCGGATGATTAGATCCAGCTAAACTAATCTACTACACGGTAGGCGTTTGAAAAACCGACTTATCCCGGATGAGTTTCACTGGCATTAACTCATCCAAGATGAGGCATCTGATCTCGGATGATTTAAGCAATGTACGGAAAATACCCCCATGGTCTCTTTTGACATTTGCATGTTATTGATAGGAGTAATTAAAACCAAGAAAACAGCTGTTTAAGATTAAAATAAGCAATAAGGGTTCAAAATCTTAACGAGCGAGACAACTAAAGTGAAGCAGAAGTGTTACTTGAGCAAAAAGTGCTATTTATTAAGCAATTGGGTTGGAACAAAACTTGCAGCCACTGTGGCCCTCCAGGACTGTGATTGAGGACCCTGACTTATAGTATTAATACTTTAACATAAGCAATACAGTATATTACTGATACTAAAATGTTTATATCACCTATTATCAAATATAAATAATTCATTCATTTATTTATTTATTTTGCATTTAACATTTCTGAAAGTTTTAAATTGCCAAAAGTAAGCATGACCACAATACCACAGTAACAACATCAAATTCAAAATGAGTGAAGATTTGCAAAACAACAATAAAGTTTATGAGTTTGAACATTCGATATCTTGTCTTTGTAGTTTATTCAATTGAATATAGGTTGAAAAGGATTTGCAAATCATTGTATTCTGTTTTTATTTATGTTTTACACAACGTCCCAACTTCATTGGAATTGGGGTTGTATGAGTATGGTGTATGTCTCTTCTGATTCTGCTAATCAGTGGATCTCAATCCCAATATATTTATCTCTCTCTCTCCCTCATCTGCTGCAATTTCTGCTACATATCCTCTGTATAATCCCTACTTATGGCATTCAATACTATTAATATCTGCTCTGAAAGAGCATTGTTTTACATTCTTACAGTAAGACACTAGAGCAAGAAGGGTGAAAGACAACCTCATCTTAATATTATTGGTAGATATAGCTGCAGTCAAGTGTCTTTTCAAGAGTTTACACATACCTGGCCAGGTGTTACGTATCTGTATAAGTGGTATTGTTAGATTTTAGTGAAGCTTCAATGTTGGCTTTAGATTACAGTTTTCACAATGAAAAATTCAAGAATTTTTTTTTGCTAACTTTGAGGTCCATGCTAATAATTAAATGCTCCAAGAACGTTTTTTCTTTTAGGCCTTAGGTTTGATCATGGCATTTTTCAGGTTTTGCCACTTCTTTCACATTCTGTAGTTTGGATCCCATTTGTTTTGAGTTTGCCAGTGGATCTGTTCTGCAGTGAAAGGTCTTCTTTATGATTTTTCAGTGTGCTTTTATGTTTTGTTGAATTTGACCACAATATTCAGATTTAGTTTATTTTATATTTGAACAATAGATATTTGATTTTGGTCCATTATTAATGGAAAGAATTAGCACTTTTTCTGGTATTAAATAGTGGCAATTTAAATCGGGGTTAAATTTCATGTCAAATCTTCTAATTTTAAAATGAAAATGATACCTTAGCATTCCATTTTCTGTTTTGTGCTAAGGATTTGTATATGAAGACAGTGGTTAAAATCTAATTAACAAATAGCAACATAGCTTAAAGATTTATTTCAAAGAATGGTGAAGTTGGATATCTGACACAGAGTTTTGGCAACAGACTCATTCTATATAGCCTTAAGAAAAATAGATAATATTAGCAAATTGATTATTTTTTCATTAATAATAAATAACTTGTTTGCTTCTTTGTTGTGAAATTTAGTAATTTTGTTTTTTTTCTTTGGGAATTTGTATTTCTTCTCTTTGGAGCATACTGTTACTTTTATTTTGTAGTTTCATTCCATTCTGGAAGTTATAGTTTTATTTTATCATTGTGTTCTTGTTCTATAATGTTGAAATCGTATTTATAATAGACATAGCCATTTTCTGCTCCTTTTGATAAAGGGCAGGTGTCCAATATCAGGGTCACACCCTGGATGTCATGTCACATGATGTCATCAGCAAAATTCTATTTAAGCCAGCATGGGACTGTTGTTGTCCAAGCTCGTGAATATAAAAAAAGCAAAAACACTGTTGGCTTCCTTTTCTTCAAAGGATTTTGGTTAACAGACTTTTTATCAATGTTCTAGACCTCCATTTCAGGTTCATGTAAAGCATAACACATGGCTCACTCAATTACTAAGCCACACTATGCAATTACCATCCTTTACCTGAAATCGAAGTGACCACTGCATCCTGCCACTGGTTCTGAGGAGGAGCTTCCCCCCTCTTCTGCAGGGGTTAGGTCTGGACCGCGTGGACCTCCACCTGTTTTTTGCTTATCTGCCTTCTTATTAGCTTTAAAATGAATATTTTTTATATTATATATAATTCTTTATGTCAACAATTCTTTAAATCGTTATATACCAATATTTACCAGCTTGAAGTATATTCTTGTACTTCACTTTTACCTATTCTCATGTTCTACTTGTGCTCACGTTTGATCTGGAATTATGACATATTAAATATTAATTAATCTGATACAAAGGAAATGAAACGCTGCATTCAATAAGTACAATGCACACTATACACGTTTAATTTGTCGGCCACTTTTTGTCAGCTGTCTTTTCTGGTTTGGGCTGCTTTTGCAGTGTTACCCCTTGTGCATATTAATTCTTGAAATTCTTCATATCCTTCGAGTAAACAGTCCTGCTCCGCTTGTGTGAAAAAATGTGCCCATTCTTTCGTCATTTTGTTGCAGCCTATCAAAGACTTGCTGATCATGTTTACTAGACTCTATATTTACTGTATGGGCTTTTCACTCAGCGCAGGCGCGCGCATTCATCTCGGATGATTAGATCCAGCTAAACTTGGCTTCCTTTTCTTCAAAGGATTTTTGGTTAACAGACTTTTTATCAATGTTCTAGACCTCCATTTCAGGTTCATGTAAAGCATAACACATGGCTCACTCAATTACTAAGCCACACTCATATGGGGCCAATTTAGAGTCATTGGCTAGTCTAACATCTTCTAAGTCTTCTAGGATATGGGAGAACAAACAGGTTTTCCAGATACAGTCGATTCCTGTTAATCGGACCACATCGGGACAAGATCATTTTAGTCCTAATAACCGGCTGGTCCGATTACACAAACATGTGCAACCAAGACGGGACATGCTATAAATAACATATTAAAATGTCATTATGACTTTTATTGTGCTGCACACGCGTATGGCGAACGTACAAACAAGAACTGTGTACATGTATGGTTGCTAACAACTTTGTTTATTGAAAAAGAAATCTACAAATTCTTTGAAACGATCTACACGACACTCAGCATGCGAAGCACAATGAAAAAGGTTACATTACCAAATTCCAGTCAGCATTTGAAGAACTTGTCTCGTGTGATCTGATGCATTGTTTGCACACTGCACTTGTTTACGCTCGACTTCATGTCGCTGGCTACTGGGCACTCCGTTTTAGGAAAGAAAGGGCAGGCATGTTCACCCCCACTGGTTTGCACTTGGTACAAATTTTCCGACCTCCTGACCTTTGATAAAAGCATAAATTCTTCTGGGGAGCCCAGGGATCCTCCCGATGTTGCTGACCCGCTTTACATCAGCTTTCCGCAGGCGACTTGTGGCTTCTTTTTCTTATTCTCTGTCACGTTCTTTGGTCCGATTAAATGGAATTTTGGTCCAAATAAGTGAATAATATTAGGCTTATGTAATATGATCTGTTTTGGTTCTTTAGGATTTGGTCCGAATAAGCGGCTGGTCCAATTAACCGGAATCAACTGTACATACTACACACAGGTAATGGCTGGGAGTAAGATTTAAACCTATGACACTTGATCTGTGAAGCAGTAGCATTACTATAAGTGTATAAATGTTCATTGATTTTAAAGAGTTAATAAAGAGCTTTGAAATACATGTTGTTTGTCTGAAAGTTACAATAAAATTGCAAGCTCAACATGTAGGCTTTTGAGACTTCATCAAATTTTTAAAAGATTCACTTCTTGCTGAGTGCACTAATGTCTTTTCCCTTGAAGCAGATTTTAAAACTAAGAACCATTCACACCTTCAAAAGAAAATCTTTTTGGGCTTGTTGTAACAATTACAGTGTTGATCACTTACTTCAACCCTCAGGCAAAGCAGAAAGTTGTGACTTAGCCTGTTAAAGTTAAATTGCAGTAGGTTTGTGTTGTTCTTCTTTTTAAAAGGAGATAAATTCACTGCACCTCAGATGAGAATGTCATGATTAATTTCTTTTTCAGTAGCATTTCTCTATTGTTAACCCACTATAGCAAAGCTGTAGTTGAATTGTTCATAAATCTCTACTGGTGTGGTCCCAATGATGTTCAAACTCTGAATTTATATGTTGGTAAATCAAAATTCAATACGTCTGTTGTGGCAATGACACCTATTGTGTTGCTATGCAGTTTTAGGAGTCATTTAAATAAAATTCATCCTGAAAAGAACACAGTGGAAAAATACTAAAACCAAAAAGAAATAACTTTCTCAAACTGAGAATTCTCAGTCCTTGTTACTTTCAATATGTTTTCTACATGTTTTTCATTTCTAATATCAAAGTGTTTACACACTAATGGAAGTGATATCACTGGAAATGTAAGTTTTATTTACCTATCCTCCTTATTGCCCTTTTCCATATTCAGGAATGCAAATGAGTAATACAGTAGGTGCAAAGTAAAATTAGACAACTTGCTTAATCATTGCTGAGAATGCACAAGGATTTCAGGAAGTTATCATGTTCTGGCCTCTTGCACACATTGCCATAGTTTTGTGAGATTAGTTTTACTGAGTTTACTACATTTTATTGTTACAGTATCAGTTTTCCAAAATGCTTTAAACAGGTAAAACTTTATTTTGTGCAAGGTGAATCCTCTGTTCAGGACATTTTGTGTGTTGTATAGAACTCTTAGTTTGGACTTGACATAACCAAACCTGACGAACTGAATTTTAAAAATTACAAAAAATTACAACATTTTTAGACATTTTAGATTTTATAATAAGCAGTGTTCATTTGCTGTTTTCTCTTCATAGGGCAGTGTGTAACATAAAAGTTACTTATGTACTATATTTCATGCAAAATGACGCTTTTATGAAGAGCTATATTTTGTAATTTTTGCACCTTTATTACTGGTACTAGGTGACAGATTGTAGTTAGATGTTATACAATTAAAAAGAACAAGTTGCCTCCTTAAAATGTCAAAAGAAGAGTTTTGAAACAAGTTGCTTATTTATAGACATGGCAGGTGGAAATTATTACGACCAGGATTTAAACTGTTAGAATTTTCAACAAATATAATGAAAAAATATTTCTCGTACTTTTAAGAAAATGAGCAATGATTCCAAAGTTTTACAATATGCATGTCTCCGATATAAAACATGTACTTAGTCTGAAAGCTTGTGAGCATTTTTATAATCATTAAATCAAAATGTGCTGCTTTAATTGAGAAGTAGAATTAATATTTTGTTTATTTGCATTTTCATTTTCTAAGCAATTTACTATTTATGAATTTGAGATTACATTTACTTTGTTCAAACATTAATGAAAATTTCAGTAAAATTAAACATTACATAATGTACATCATACAACATTTGAAATATATAGTATATAATTTTACTCTGTGCATCAATAATGTTAAAAAAATAGATAATGTATATAGCAATTTCTTATACAATGTGATAATGAAACTCAGGCATTGGTAGTGCCAGCAAACTCAACAATTAGAGTCAACAGCTTTGGCAGGCAGAAACTTTCATTCAGAAGATGGATCATAGTTATAAGAACAAGCCAAGGTCTAAACCGGGAAGTCCATAACTAGTAAACAAGCTCAGAACATGTAACCAACAATCTAAATCAAGATTTCAAAAGAAAGGTCGACAGCCAGAAAGCAAATATGTTACCAGAGTCAATCTGTAAAACGATAATCATAGTTACATGTCAGAAAAGAGACTGTAACCAGAAAATGCACTATTGATAACAACAATAGTGAACAATAAGGGTCTTTGGCATAGGGAGATGCTTAAGCCCCTGATCTTTAATTTATTTTTCAATCCTTTCCTTTACAGTATATTTAACTATATATGTATTTCGTCAAACTCCAGACCCCCCAGCTCTATGATATTAGACACATATATTAGACACACACATATATATATATACATATACATATATATTAGATATTGTGATGATTATTCTTCTCCAAAAGAATGTCGCACAACACAAAACAAAGTTTTGGGGACCGTCCCCATATATTGTCGTCCAGACAAATAAAAAAAGAATGATTCAATGTTTCAAAAACAAAACAGTGAACAGTTTTCTCCAGTCAAAATGGCGACTTTATACAGAAAAGGATTATGGGACAGGAAATAGTTGGCAAGAAGTGACGTTGGAAACAGGAACCGGAAACAACATCATCATGATGGGACGGAAGTGAGGTGGATTGATGGAGCCGGAAGTGACGTCATCATGGTTGGCCGGAAAGTGACGTCGTCGCAGCCATTTTGGAATCCGGAAGTGGAGGAATTATTTTTCTTCAAGTTTTCTGTTGACCAAAAGAGATTCAGGTAAGTACCACGTGACAACCCTCTATCTCGCGATGTTTCACTCACCTTTAGGCTCTTTGACTGCCTCCTAATCGCACATGTGTGACAATATGTACAGTATATCAATGAGGTCAGAAGGGGACAGATGCTCGGCTAAAAAATATTAAGACGTTTATGTGTAAATATACAAGGGGCAGTCAAAAAGTTCCCAGAATTGTGATATAGCGGGAGAGTGACAGATCAGATTGCGCACATATTGTTGTGGAATGGGGCATAGCACATCTGTAGACCAGTTACAACTGGAAGTTGTTCATACACTAGGTACTACTTCAAATAGTGCTTATTTACCCACGTTGGCATATAGAGATGTTTATTGACTATCATTGTGTTACTTCTTCCCTTTTAGATACCTCTCTTTTGTTGTTTCCTGGTGCCATTTTTGACCATGTGGAGCAAAACCTGAAATTGTAGGACATAACCTAAGTGGGTGCTAAGTACGGTTATAGATAGTGTGCACACAAAACTTTATACAAGACCCCTTTCCACTTCAATAACCACCCAGCACAGCTTAACAGTTGACTAACATCAGTATTTGTACTGTCTGTAGACCAGTATACTATATGATATGTCATAAGAATGCTATATTTAAGATGTGCAAAAGAAAAGGATGCACATATAGACTTTTGCAAAACGTCTGTTCATATAGTAAAAGCATCCATGGACCTTTGAAGGAAATTATTGTTAAAAGCACCTGATACATACTGGTGGTTATGGTGGTCAATACATGAAAATGCCTGAGCCAAAGAAACAATCAAAATCAAAACCAAAAAAGACTAGTCAAAACAAAGTCAACCATGCAGACAAAGTCACAAAATGGCGGCATTAATCAAGAAAACCAATACCAAAAATGGCACTGCAATGACATCACTATATAATAACAGCAAAATTAAATAACTTACAAAATGCCTTGTTAACATCCAAAAATGGAACTAATATATTTCTACTGAGTGAAGATGAGGATTTAGCACATTTAACATAATAGGACAAATTTCAAAATTATTAGCTGTAGCTAAAGCTGAACAACAGGTTTTTAATAGTATCAACATATATACTGTACATTGGGGGGTGTGTAAAGAGATTCTTTATTTGAATTGTGTATAGATGTAAACAGGAAACCTTACTCAATCTGTCCAATTAGGTAAACATAATGCAGGTTACCTTAATAAAATATGACAAAACAAGTGCCATACAGTATAAATGCAAAACAGAACACTTGCATTACTAGGAAGCATATTTTTAGATGTTCAAAGTATGCTATTATACAATTTACATATTCTAACTATGATACACATTATTGAGAAGATGGACTGCAGAAGGGTAAAAACTGTTCTTGAACCAAGAGGTGTTAGCTTTGATAGCTATCAGTTTGGAAAGCAGATTGTGCCCAGGGTGACTAGGGTCATGCAGAATTATATTAGTGTTATTTGTGCAGCGTTTGGTGTACAGTAAATACATTACAATACAACATTTATTTATATAGCACATTTTCATACAAAAAAATCTAGCTCAAAGTGCTTTACAAAATGAAGAATAGAAAAATAGAAGAAACAATAAAAAATAAAAATAAGTCAACATTAATTAACATAGAATAAGTAAGGTCCGATGGCCAGGGTGGACAGAAAAAACAAAAAAAAAAACTCCAGACGGCTGGAGAAAAAAAATAAAATCTGTAGGGTTTCCAGACCAAGAGATCGCCCAGTCCCCTCTGGGCAATCTACCTAACATAAATGAAACAGTGCTCTTTGTATTTAGGGTTATCGTGGAAGGACTTACTGATGATGGTCACGTAGACTTCTGGCTTTCAGTCCATCAATGTTGGTGCATCATGATGCTTTGAGTAGGTGGTGGTGGCGCAGGCCGCCACCACAAAGAAACCGGAAAAAGAAACATAAGAGAGAGTAGGGGTCAGTACGGATTTTAGAGCCACTATGAATAGTTATTATGATGAATTGAATATACAGAGTATCAGTATTAAGTTAAAGCGAAGTTAGGAGAAAGCCATGTTAAAGTAATGTGTTTTCAGCAGTTTTTTAAAGTGCTCCACTGTATTAGCCTGGCGAATTCCTATTGGCAGGCTATTCCGGATTTTAGGTGCATAACAGCAGAAGACCGCCTCACCACTTCTTTTAAATTTAGCTTTTGGAATTGAAAGGAAACACTCATTTGAGGATCTAAGGTTACGATTTGGAATATAGGGTGTCAGACATTCCAATATATAAGATGGAGTGAGATTATTTACGGATTAGGCTTTATAAACCATAAGCAGAATTTTAAAGTCAATCCTGAATGACACAGGTAACCAGTGTATTAACATCAAAACTGGAGAAATGTGCTCGGATTTTCTTTTCCTAGTTAGAATTCTAGCAGCTGCATTCTACACTCGTTGCAAGTGATTTATGTTTTTTTGGGGTAGTCCTGAGAGGAGTGCGTTACAGTAATCTAGTCTACTGAAAACAAAAGCGTGAATTAATTTCTCAGCATCTTTCAATGATATAAGAGGTCTAACTTTTGCTATGTTTCTTAAGGGAAAAAATGCTGTCCTAGTGGTCTGATGAATATGCGATTTAAAATTCAGATTACAGTCAACAGTTACAGTTTTTTACTTTCGTCTTAACTTTTAATCCTAATGCATCAAGTTTATTTCTGATAACCTCATTGTATCCATTATTACCAATTACTAAAAATTCAGTTTTCTCTTTATTTAGTTTGAGAAAATTACTATTCATCGATTCAGAAATACCAGTAAGACATTGTGTTAGTGAATCGAGAGAGTCAGAGTCATCAGGTGCTATTGATAAGTTCAGTTGTGTGTCATCAGCATAGCTGTGGTAGCTCACGTTGTAACCTGAGATAATCTGACCTAATGGAAGCATATAGATTAAGAAGAGCAGCCGACCCAGGATAGAGCCTTGTTGAACACCATATTGAATATCATATAAACCCTCGTTTATAGCGGTTAATCCGTTCCAGACTCTACCAAGATAAATGAATTTCCGCAAAGTAGGATTCTTTATTTATAAATCGAATATTTTTGCAGTTAGAGCATAGAAAACCTGTTTACGACCTTCTAAATATGTTTTTTAACATTATTAGAGCCCTCTAGACATGAAGTAACACCCTTTAGTCAAAAGTTTAAACTGCTCCATGACAAGACAGAGGTTACAGTTCCGTCTCACAATTAAAAGAATATAAATATATCTTCCTCTTCAAAGGAGTGTGTGTCAGGAGCAGAGAATGTCAGAGAGAGAGAAAAGCAAACAATCAAAAATCAATAGGGCTGTTCTGGCTTTTAAGTATGCAATGCACCGCTGGACAAAGCAGCTGCAAGGAAGGGAGCAATGTGAAGGTAGTCTTTCAGCATTTTTTAGAGGAGCGTCCGTATTGTCTAGGCCAGTGTTCGAACCGCCCCTCTCCTCACACCCCCTCTGTCAGGAGCAGAGAATGTCAGAGAGAGTGAGAGAAACAGAGAAAAGCAAACAATCAAAAATCAATACGTGCTATTCGGGCTTTCAAATATGCGAAGCACCGCACGGGAAGCATATCATATATCATTGAGGAGTTGTATTTAATATGTAATACGTGCTCTGATTGGGTAGCTTCTCAGCCATCCGCCAATAGCGTCCCTTGTATGAAATCAACTGGGCAAACCAACTGAGGAAGCATGTACCATAAATTAAGAGACACATTGTCCGCAGAAATCTGCGAAAGAGCAAAAAATCCGTGATATACATTTAGATATGCTTACATTTAAAATTCACAATGGAGTGAAGCCGCGAAAGTCAAAGCGCAATATAGCGAGGGATCACTGTATACAGACTGTTGTGGGAAGAATAGGGCTAGTGATAAGCTGTGCCTGCTACATCACCCTTTGTAGTGTTCTCCTGGGCTGTGGTGTTTTCATTCCTAACTGTGATACCACCTATCAGACACTTTTAATAGTGCTGCAGTAAGAAGTTCACCAGTATTTATTTCTGTATACCACCCACCTCAAACATCGGAGAAAATTAAGTTTATTGCTGGGCTTTCTTAATGTGTGGTTTGCAACCAGTATAGTTTCTCTGAGATTTGGAGACTAAGAAATGTGAAACAATCGTCTTCCTCCTCCACTGCCCCATCAATGCAGGCTAGTGAGTGATTCACCTGGCCTCCTCCTTAAGTCTCGAATCATTCCTTTATTTTTGCTTATATTCAAGGTGAGGCTGTTGATATAAGATCAGTTAATCAGATTGTTAATCTCCTGATTCTATGCAGTCTCATTGATGGTTCGTAATGAAACTGATAACTGCAGTGTTGTCAGTAAGTTTAATTATAAGAATAGTGTTAAATTTGGCAGTACAGTGAAAAAGTAAAAGTGGGTACACCTTTCGGCTCAGTGGTGATGATGTTTTTTTGCCAAACCTAATTACCTGACCCACAACACAGATTCAGATCATAATTATTAAAAAGGAGGTGCAAAATACTCCTTATTTTCAGGCAGTGCTCCACTGCCCTCCCATTATAATGATTTCCCATCCAGGAATGGTACCATCAATCATTGTGCTGCCTGACCATCTACACCATTCTTTACAATTGCCATATATATATTTTATTGTTTTGAATTTTTAATTACAGTAACATGTAAGTATGTAAATGTTTTTTACATGGTTTTTATTTTCTGTTGTAAGCTATTCTTTAAAATGTAATATGTATGCCTTGCTTGTATAGTTTTAAAGGTTAAGTCAAAAGATGTTAATCCATAACTGAGTGTTTTTCCTTCTTATATATATCACAGTGTGCAAGTATTCAAATTTAAAATAGAGATTGATATACTTAATAGCAGCAAGTAAATGTGAGGTTTTTTTTTTGGATAAAAACAATTATGATACTGTATTAGAATGAGGTTACACTGGTACAATTTAGTTTTATTTTAGGTAAAAAATAGGTAACTCTTTTGTAACTCATTTTTCAGTGCTAACTTGAGGGCAATAGTTTAAAAATAGTATAACACTAGTGTGTGCTCAGTACATGATGTGTCAAAAGCATTTCAGTGAGAGGTTTATTGAACTGGATAATGGTTCTGATACAGTTGCCTAAGCAGAGGAGTTGAAATCTGTACAGTTGACTGTGTATGCTGTAAAACTTGGTGCCACTGTCGGTTTGTGCAAGACACCATTACCCAGAGCTCAATAACAAAGTGTAGCTATGACATTACCTTAGTTTGTATCATGACTTGTAATTAAATAACTGTATTCTAATATTTTTTTATTCTGCTTTTGTAAATAGGATAGTAGGTACCAAATGCATTTAATGGCAGGATTATGGGGGTTATGATCAGCAGTTAAATCAATGATAACTTGAATGCTAAAACTGAAAACTTTGTCTGGCACAATGCACATAGCCTGTAATTCTGTTCATTCAAACCTAATACATTTTTTTCCTATTAGATAGATAGATAGATAGATAGATAGATAGATAGATAGATAGATAGATAGATACTTTATTAATCCCAAGGGGAAATTCACATACTCCAGCAGCAACATACTGATAAAAAAACAATATTAAATTAAAGAGTGATAAAAATGCAGGTAAAACAGACAATAATTTTGTATAATGTTAATGTTTATGTTTACCCCCCCGGGTGGAATTGAAGAGTCGCATAGTGTGGGGGAGGAACGATATCCTCAGTCTGTCAGTAGAGCAGGACAGTAACAGCAGTCTGTCTATGAAGCTGCTCCTCTGTCTGGAGATGATGCTGTTCAGTGGATGCAGTGGATTCTCCATGATTGACTGTTGTCTCTAAATTTGAAAATATACTAAAACAATACAGTAGGTAAAGGTTCAATCACAGGCCCAACATGCATATATTAAAATAATATAAATGAGTTTTTGCTTTGTTTTAAAAAATGTATGTATATGCTATAAGTGAGAAGATGATTTTATATATTTTGATATAAAATAGAACACCTCCTACCCGCATGAATTATAGAAGGTGGGTTTGGATTCTTTCAGTTATGCAAAATAAAATTGATTTCTTTCTATGCACTTTAATACCATTTGAAAGTACACCAGATTAGGAGTGAATGTGACACCAAGGCTACTTAGAAGTATCTAAAGATTTTGTTTAAAGTGTTGTAAATCAATCAATCAATCAAAGTAAATGTAGTGCCTTCCTAAAACGTATGGCCCAGTGATGCTGGAGTTACATGGCAAATCTTGAAGGCTGAATCTTGCCCTGAGTATATTTTAGACAATTTTACCCCAAAAAAAATGCGATCCAATAAAATTTTTTAGTTACATTATATAATTCTTGGCACATATTGTGTATTCAACTATATGGCTGGCAAAGTTTCACTTCTTTTGGGAGATTCTAAATTCAAAGGTCCCTTTCCCACTGTTCTCAAGAATCTTTGAAGCGTAGATGTTTTAACAATATTTTTATATGTTGTTTAAATGCTGTGTGAGTGTTCATCAAGACTAACCATTATATCATCTAGAATGGACACAGGTGTGCAAATAACATGCAAATACATTATCCACATAAAGATTTTTAGATGACTTAATCTCTAAACTTTTCCTTAGGTTAAATATTGAGGATGTTCGAGAAGGTTGAAAAGGTGATTATCATGTATAGGGGCAACAGATAAGAGCTTCACTATCTGGAAATGTGTCCTGCACTAGTTCCACATTTTAATTAATTTGTGGATGAGTAGATTGCTCTTAAATAGACTATAGTATTGTATAGGGTGGTCCAGATCTAATTTTGCAATTTTCATTACACTATAACTTATTAAGTTTATTACATAGAAAACCACCTGAAAATTTTGGACCATCGAGAAGTGTGCGAACTGACAACATGAAGAATCGTCTTCGCGCCAAACTGGAATCGTCCCCACATAAATCAAAGTCATCCAGACGATCTGGATCTGCATAATTAGATCTGAACCACCCTGTATAAGTTAGGTAGTGCCATGCCACCTTTTCCTTTTGATCTTTGTAGTGTCACCTTTTGGATGTTATGCCATTTGGAATTCCTGATGAATGTTATGATTCAGTCTAATGTCTTAAAAAAATATTTGTTAAATATATATATAGAGATACTCTGAAATAGACATGGAAGTTTGGGGAGGATTTTCATTTTGAAACTATTAATTCTCCCTGCTAAAGTGAGATTGAAGGTGGACCATCTGTTAACATTTTGTTTTTCTGTAGTGTTTTCAAAACTATATTGAGAAAGAGCTTCATATTTACTTATGATGGTTGTGATAGTAATTTGAAATTGTCTGAGTTTGTGTTGTTAATGCAGACCGAGGCTTCTGAACTAATATAAAGTAGTTTAATCCAGCAAATATTTTGGGGCCAAATCTCAAATTTCTGTAGTGTAGTAAATAGATAATCCCATTCGATTCTATCAAAGATTTTTTTTCATTCAGAAATAGTAAGACTTCTGGTAAGTCAGATTTTGTACGTGAGTATATTTGATTAAATTGGCACCAAAGGTTTGAGGCTGAGTGTCTGCCTTTAACACACATTATTTGATCTAGTGATATCACAGAGGGATTTATTATTTAGAAGTGAAATTGGTCTAGATGATACACATTATAGTTTATCTTTTTTGACAAAATTGTTATTAGTACTTGGCAGGATATTTGGGGTAAAATTATATTTTCCTTAGTGCCATTATTATTAAACACATTCATAGAAACTAACTTAGTATACAGTATTTAAAAAATCCATTGGGTGGCATTCAGGGCCTACATGTTTCCCACTATGCAGTATGTATATGGAATCCTGTAATTTTAACATTGTCAGAGGTTTATCAAGTTCTTCTGTACTAGGAACACTGAGCTCAAATGTGCCAGTAATCTCTTCATGCTTTCTGGTTTTATTTAAAATTGTGTTGGTGATTTCTATTGCTGAACTGCGAATCTCATACCTATGAAGTTGTTGAGTTAAAATCTGATTAGCCTTCTTTCCATGTCCATAACAATTATTATATACTAGCAAAATACCCGCGCTTCGCAGTGGAGAAGTAGTGTGTTAAAGAAGCAATGAACAGAAAAGGAAACATTTTGAAAATAACGTAACCTGATTGTCAATGTAATTGTTTTGTCACTCTTGTGAGTGATGAGTGTTGTTGTCATATATATATATATTTACACACACACACATAAACATATATATATATATATATATACATATATATATATATATATATATATATATCTATACATATACACATATATACATACATATATATCTACATATATACACACACATATACATACATACACACACATATATACACACAAATACATATATATATATATATATATATACATATATACACACACACATATATAAACATATATATACATATACATACATATCTACATATATACACACACAGCTATTTCGTATCAGTGCAATACGCTGTTTGTTAAAACGGATAACTCCCGCTCTTACGTGCAATAAAAATAAAATCATTCAGTTGTCTTTGCTCATATGTCATTTTAGAGCTGGACGCCTGGCATCTTTTTTTGGCCACAAGTTCGTTTCTGTTTGGTGTGAGGTTCTGTGTTGTGGAGATTCTCAGGATGGATTGCAGGTGCTCATCAGTGAGGCGACTCCTGTGTGCTGTTTTGTTAGTCTTTATCACTGAGAAGAGCTTCTCACAGAAATATGTGCTACCAAACATGCACAAGGTTCGAGCCGCATGTAGACGGACTTTTTTTGTTCATCAAAGTCACCAAAGCGCTGTGCAAACTCAGTGCGCAGTGCGCTCAGTTTATCAGCAAAGTGCGTATTTGGGAACACCGTAGTGACGACTTGGTTTAACAGTACTTGGCAACAGGGAAAGTGGGGCAAGGTGAACTGGTGCATTTGTGTCTCCCATAAAAGCAGCTTCACTTGAATTCTCTTTGTGATTGTGCACGGTTAAAACGTCCGCTGAAGTGTCAGATTCTTATTTAATTATGCTGTTTTCTGTATCTTCTGAATTGCATTCAGGTTACCCTGATGCAAGGCAGCTGAAGCGCTGCATTATGGGATCTGTAGTTTATTGTGTTACCGGCGCTTCATATACCCGGGCTTTAATAACAATAATACAGTATATAAAATGATCTTGGGCGGATATAATTACACGCCGGGCGGATGTGGCCCGCCCTTGAGTTTGACACATATGGACTAAATAGAACTTGAAAAGATATGTTTTTCAAATGTGATCGCGCAATTCAGATAGAGTTGACGCGCACTACAGCCTGCATGCCTCAATGAGTCATCCTCCCCTCGCTCTTACTTTTTTACCGTTCATCTAATGAATACACTGAGTATGGCTTTACCAAAACAATCATTGATGGCGAATAAAGTATCCATTATTCGAGTATGTAGATCGGGTTATATATATATATATACATATATATATATACCCGTATCGCAGTGAGAAGTAGTGTGTTAAAAAGGTAGAAAAAGAAAAGGGAACATTTTAAAAATAACGTAACATGACTGTCAATATACAGTATTTGTTTTGTGAGTGTTACTGAGTGTTGCTGTCATCAAGGATTTGATTATCATTATTTCTTTCAATCAGGTTCGTATTTGTAGGATGTGTTGTGTTCAAGTTACATTCCGTGTTTGTCAATCGTTGTAAAGATGACAGGTTTCATTCATCGATTCGTGTCTTACTGCATCAATAAACAGCTCGTCTTCTTCTTTATCTGAGACCTGACACACTGCATGCACGGGTTTTTTTTACACTGTCTTCCTTTAGCGGGACATTGACTTTTTCCACCGTGTGCTTTGTTTCCGCAGTAGCTGGATTTATGAATATGCTTATCAGACGCTTCATATTTTTTGCTGCCTTTTCAATTGTGTAATTCGGTTTTTGTTCAGTGCTCTTTGGAACTGTTGCCTTTTATCTGTGCACTGCGTCAGTTCACGTGAGCCGCTCGGTGTACATGCATCGAAGGTTCCCAGCTGTGCTGGTGCCATCTCGTGCTATGTCCGTGGCTGTATTTAATGTTACCTTAGTCCTGGCACTTAAAACTTTCTCTCGCAGTTTCGCTGAGTTTGTGTCAAACACCACCCTGACCATCTCATCTTCCTCTCCATAAGCACAGTCCTTCACCCGTGAATATTTAGTGGCAGTTTGCTATTGGATTGCCGCTGACGGACGGCCTTATATGGGCAGGCACTAAATTACAAACGCCAGCGGCAGCCTGTCTATGAACTTAATTTAAAGTGTAGGTTTACATCGTGCTTTGTTTCTGAAGTAGCAGAACTCATGAATATGGTTGTATATGTCACTCGCTCGCTTCTTATTGTTTCGCTGCCTCAATTATATAATGCATGTTTTCTTAAGCGCTTTTTGAGCTCTTCCTGGTTTTCTATGTACTGCGTGATTACGTGGAAGGCGTGATGATGTCACACGAAACTCCGCCCCCACGGCGTTGAAGCTCATCTCCATTACAGGAAAAGGAGAAAAACTGCTTCCAGTTATGACCATTACGCGTAGAATTTCGATATAAAACCTGCCCAACTTTTGTAAGGAAGCTGTAAGGAATGAACCTGCCAAATTTCAGCCTTCCACCCACACGGGAAGTTGGAGAATTAGTGATGAGTCAGTGAGTGAGGGCTTTGCCTTTTATTAGTATAGATTATTTGGGTGCCTGTGCAACTTATGACAACTGAGAGGTACAATTGGCTGTATTTCTTTTGCTTCCCCATTTGGAGAACTGGCAGGTAAGGTCACTTGCTTAAGGTCACAGTGTCAGAAGTTGGACTTGAACCCGCAGTGTCATGGTATGAAGTCCAATGTCTTAACCACTACACTTCATTGGCAGTTTTACATTATTATTTATTTAGGTGGCAATTTTATGTAGGTGAATGATGTGCATGAAACCTCAATTGGGACCCCCACTTTGATTTTATATAAATGTATAGACAGGCATGAAACTCTAAGGGGGACCCCACTTTTCGATTTCATATAAATGTAAGACAAGCATGAAACCCCAACTTGGACGCTGACTTCAATATTATATAGATGAAAGATGGGCCCAAAACTCCATTACAGCTTTGAACATTTGAGGTACAATTGTTTAATTTTTTTTTTTTCTTATTAGAGCACAGATGGGTGAAGTGATTTTTTTCATGGTCACACAAGTGTTAGCTGCAGGATTTGAACCCCACAATTTAAAAAAGAAGTTGCTTAGTTTCTCCTGTTGACAAGAGATTATATTCTGATTGTAGAGCTAGTCTTTTCCTATGGAGAACCTCATTAGGAGATCTGGCATATTCACAATCTATTTTGTAATCAATTCTAACGTCCTCCTAGTCTTGAGTTTATTTTTATGAGAAAGAAATGATGTTCCTGCAGAAACCTCTGGTCGAAAAAAATGATTGATTTGCTTAGAAATTAATTCTTTAAAATTATTATCCGCTAATGACAGCGTTAATAATAATAATAGTAATGATAGTACATTTTATTAGTAAAACACATTTCCCAATCTCAAAGCACTTTAACACCAACTGTGAGATAAATATGTAGGGCCTTGTATCCAGCAGGGGGTGCACTCTCCCTGGGAAGAGGTTTGTTGGAGATTGCAGCCTTTACTAAACCAATATGTATATTATATCTTTCCCAAGTGGTACAGTCGTGATTCTAAAAAGAATGATAATTTATACTTTAGCTTATGTTTAACATCAGTTTAACACTCACAATAATTTAATAGTCAAAGGAGAGCTATACTTGGCCACAGCTTTGATGCAGTTGGGGATTTCTGCAACAGGAGCTTGTCCAACTTTGACAGAGTGTGGGAAATTATTGCCCTAGGCACAGACAGGAGCGATGTCTTCCATCTGTCCTTAGGTAAACTTTAGGGTTGTGTACAGTTGTCCAAGTTTTTATGCTTTCTCTTTGAACATGCAACCCTTAAACATGAGAAGGTTACTGGAGATGTTACTTGCATGGCAGTATTAGTTTGGGAAGTCCTGAATTGACAGCAACCTTGGCCATAATATTGATCATGATCAAATAGGGCACAGCAGCATTTCAGCATTGTGTGACACTTGACTGAGGTTGTCTCCCTGTCAGATTCGCCCTGTCAGTTGGATTCTCATTGTAAATAAAATTATTTGTATTAATAACCCTCACAGATCACAGTGGTACACTTAAAATCTTTGCCTACAGGCCTAGTGATATATGCTTCAAAATATGAGGAGCAAGGTTGGAGATAATAAAATTGTTGTACTTAAAATGTAATAGTGGGCACGAAATTTTTCAATCAATGAGGAAATGATTCTTGCGCAACTATTATGTACTGACAAGGACGTTGGATTTAAATGAGAATAGATTTTGCTTAAATTACTGTATGTTTTATTCTCATTAAATATTTATATGTTTACCAGAATTATTTTAGATTTGAATAAACTCCCCATCACAATGACATGGCACACTTCAATACTGGATACTACATTTGTTGCTATAAGTGGGATTGTTTTTTGGATTAAAATATCCACACCTCTGATTTTTGTATTATTGTAAGAATATTGCTTTGGCCTCTAAGATTGTGAGGCTTTTTTCTCTTTAGATTGTGATTGAAGCCTTTGACATTCCAGCGTTCAAAATTAAATGATTGATGACAGATATACTCCTTCTGAATATTAGGGGACATTTTGTGATCATAAGTAAAAATAGTGAGTTATTTTAGACTCTGACTTTAATACTAATTTAGTATCTTTACTGCCTAGTGTTTTGATTAGTAAACTTGCCAAAAATTGACACATTTGTAGGAGTAAAAGAAATAGTGAAATAATAACTTGTTCTTTTTCTCTTTTCTTTTGCTACCTGCTCACTATCTCTGGAAAGGTTTGACCTGAATGACTATAGCTAGATATATTAATGACATTTAAATACCTTAACAAGGGAGGTTTCAACCCTGCAAGAGATAAGCCTGAACGGGATTGCCTACCCATTATATTACAGGAATATTGAATTCTTATGACCATACAGAACCTGCTTGTATTTCTCAGTCCTTTATCTTATAGAACTTACTACCCTCTGGGCCTATAAAAGAGCACAAAAGACTCAAATATTACTAACTTTCAGGGGTATGAAGAGCCAATGTTGGGCTCAGGGAAAAGAAATAGCAGCAGATGAAAGACAGTTGAAAAGGGGGTCTAATAAGGTGTTCCATGCCAGTCAAAAAGGATGAGGGGTCCCCTGTGAGTTTTTACTCCAATCAAAAGGCCGGAAGTAACAAGGGTTTAACAGGAGTTGTAGAGAAGGGGAAGGGGGGTATTATTAGAATAAAGAACAGGGCCTTGAATTCTATTCTGAAATCTGAACTCACTTGTCAGGCCTAACATGTTCAGATAAAATGATGAAAAAAATTTATTCAGTTAAAAAGATAAAAAAGATGGAAGAGAGTTATATTAAATCTGGTGCATGGTTTTGAAACACAAATGCTAAATCAAACTCTTGCATATTGCTGACCTTTCTCTTTTTTTGGTCCATACACATAATTTAACTCCTGTCTTTAGACTGCTTATTTCATGTTTTAAAGATTGTTGGAGCCAATCTTTAATTTTTTATTGATTTAAATTTTATGACCAATAACTACTTGTCTTACAACACCAATGAAATTTAATAATTCTGTTACTTGGATGGAAGGCTAGAGACAACAAGAAGGCGCTGTCGATTTTTAAACCGGAGGGCCAGAATATTAGTTTTCCAGGATCGTCAAAACAACTTTCATTTCATCATAGTCGTTAATCTATTCTTTATCACTCACATTGCTGCACTCTCTGTGATCTGACTTTTCTAGGATCAAATCTGGGAAAATGAGGGTGTGAACATTTCTGACTATATAAGATACATAAATGTTAATTAATCCATTAATTTAAAGCAGAGTTGACTACTGCAATCATTTATTCACTGGCTATTAAAATCATCCTATTTCTAGCCTGCAGTTAATTCAAAATGATGCCACAAGGGTCACTACTAGAACTAGGAATATAACCACAATCATATAATGGCTGTTCATAATTGGCTTCAAGTTAAATTCAAGTTCAGGGGCCAATATAAAAATCTTTCAAACCTTTGAAGCTTTAAGTGCTTTTGTCTCATTTTACTAATATGCTTATTAATGTGTATATTCAAGATGTATTCATTACTATTGCCATGTACAGGTCTTCACAAAATTGTAAGATATATAAATTACTCTAGCATATTAATTTACTTCTAGAGCTCACACAAAGAAATACTGTTCTGTTAGTATAAGAATGCCCTGTTGGTTTAAATCCATATTGATGTCTCACTACTTTATTCTAATGTACCTTTATCAGAACGGGTCATTTGGCAGTACATATTGCAACTTGGCGCCAGTGCTACTTTATTTGACAATTTACTATATTGAATTCACAATGTCATAGGTCTGTGTACTCTGCATAGCTGAGAATTATTGGGGGATGGGAACATGTGAGGTGTGTTGGTAAAATCTGTTTCTTACAAAGAAGAATTTTAATAGTAACTGGGGGAAGGATGTAAAAGTAATATGCTATACTATTTTTCCCAATATTTATTTTCATCCTCAGAGCTGGAGAGCTCCCAGAAGAAGGACAGTTAACTTACCTCTTGGACCTCCCCTTCTGGGGCTCCATAGTTTTAAAATCCACTCAAACATGAATAGATTTTGTTTGTATAACCTGCACCATCGGATAAAGAGAAGATCTAACAACATCTGCCATCAATAGCCTTTCAAGACAATTAACACATTTTTCTTGTAGACCACAACATTTTGACATTCTTTTGTGAATTTTCTTGTTACACTGTATACAATACAGTAGTATTAGTAGTAGTAGTATGTAGTACAGTCGTAGTACTTAGTTAATTAGTGCTAGCACAGAGCCTGGTGAACAAATTCTACAAGTATGGTTTATACTACTTTTATTAAGTACAGAATTACTACTTATACAGATCTGTTTAAAACATAGAAAACAAAAGAGAAACTGATAAACATACAATAAAACCAACAATATCTGTCCATTATGTATTTGATGAATGATGGCCAACTGACAATGAAGGAGATAAAAGTTGTATATAAAAGTTATGTACTGAGATTTGTTTTTCTTAAATTTGTCCCAGTGATGTATTTTCATTGTAAGGTGATAAAGGCATAGTCAAGAATACACTTCTATCACTTATGCTTGCAAAACCATCTTTTATGATGAGGACATGTATTCGTATTACTCATTACTCAGTTACG
Source organism: Polypterus senegalus (assembly GCF_016835505.1). NCBI lineage: Eukaryota > Metazoa > Chordata > Cladistia > Polypteriformes > Polypteridae > Polypterus > Polypterus senegalus. Next base: position 249,385,613 of record NC_053154.1, read on the forward strand.
ATATAAACCAGCCAGATCAGTAAAAGCCATTAAATGTTTCATTTATACCAAGGTCACACAGCATAATGTATTCTTAGATCTGTGTGATGCCTGGCACTCCACAAAAGTGTATGTTGTAAACATTTTGTTTAACCCGCGACTATTTAAACACGTTTACATTCATCTATCAGCTCCAACATTTTCTGTATGTCTCATGTTATTTACTGCCTGCTTTACAATATATAAGGCATTTGAGCTGGCTGTGTGTTTGTGTTTTCATACTGTTGCTGTGAACTTTAGTAAAATCATTCTATTTTTTATATTTTTATATAGAAAAGAGTTGATTTTTACATTAAACTGCGATGTTAGTGCAACTATATGGCTTAGCTTTTGACATCTCCAGGATGCCTGGAACATCGTTAAGATCCTCACTTCTATTATTTATTTTTATATATTTTTTAAATGTATTTCTGTTTCTCCTTTTTTGATCACATAATATTTTTGTGCCTTTTTGTCAACTTTGTTTTAATTGTTGAACTATACAGTATGCTCACATTACGCAAGGCTATGGTAGAGTACTACCACTTTCTCCTTAGGGTTAAAGGCTTCACTGGGGATTTCAACACCCCATGCTGTTCAGTGTCCCTGTCACTGCTACAAAGCAATAGGCATATTTTGTGCCTCCTAAATATTTTAATTTTCTTTTTAATTTTCCATGCCAGCCAATTTTTGGTACTTAAAAAACAAGAAATTGGAACAGGCTTTTTCGGATTCATCCTGAATTGTTTTCTCATGTATCACACTTGCTGACCTTGGATCCTCTGAGTTAATTTTTACTTCAGGTACTTTTTTTCTGCTTATTGTTTTGAATACCCTACTATACCTGAAGCGGAAAAAGGCCATAAACAGAAAATAGACATACTGAAATGCCAGATTTATGCTTATTATCACAAAACGTGACAGAAAATTATTAGTGAGAATGGTGTAAAGAAAGAAAAGCTAAGATGCTAACTCGGAAAAAAAAAAAATTCTGTAACCCAAACGTTGCCAGTAAAATCGTTATGTTTGTGGAGTTCATGCCATGACTGGTCAGAGCTGTTTTGATAGCAAGTGGTTTTAATGCTGTGGCTGATCAGTGTGTATATATATATATATACTGTAGTAAAAACGTACAGTATTTGTGCCATGTCTATTTTATCTTTTCAACCAAAGCCAAACTCTTTTTTCTTGAGCTTCTGTAAAGTTATAATTTCCCCTTGTTTATTTAAAATAAGGTTTGGAAAGGTCTTTTACATGTATATTTAAAGGATAAGTGTGGTAATTTCAAGTCAAAGTTAATCTTCCAAAATCATAGTGTAATGTAATTTACCACAAGAAATTGCATTTTAAAGTGAAACATATTTTAGAAATTTTATAAAATAACTAGTCTGCTTGTGCATTTTATAATTGTATTAAAGTGTAGGTTGTCTCAACATGAACAGAAACACTAAAACCTACCAAAAAATCAATTTTTCAAGCCAGAAATGATACAGAGCATTGATTCGCATCTTGAGATTGCACACATATTGCAAAACAGCTTATCCATATCATTTTAAGAAGGGAAAACAAAACATTTTTGTGAGATTCACTCATTTTAAAGAGGACCAGCTGTGCGCTTTATTCTGCTGCTCATCTTCCTCCACAGCAACCTTTCAAGGTCAGGTGTGTGGATTCATCACCAGGCGTTGTTATTGCATCATTGAAAGTACTCATTAGAACCTGCCCTCACAACTTTGATTAGTGAAAGTAACAGTTTCATTTTAGGACTGTGTCACTCGTAAATGAGAAATTATATTAATACAAAGGAATAAACAACAAAAAATATATACTGTATTTTGTGACACATTTAATTATTTATGTTTACATTTGATGTTGTTAATATTTATCATCACATCTCATAGTACTTTCTATGTATTTATCCAACTAGCTCAATACCTGTAATTAAAAAACTTTTAGCATCTCTTGTCCTGCATGTACCTTCTGCACCTTTCCTCTGTATTTGTGTGCGTCTGAACCTCTTCACCAATGCTTCCATCTCCTGAGCACAACCCTATAAAGCATGCTTTTCATGCTCTTTCATTATTTGCAAGGCACCTTCCTTGCCTCCTGTCTGGTTTTATACTTGCTGTCTTTCAAGTTGGCTCTCTCAATGTAGCTCATACACCTTTAATCCTCCACGGGCATCTCACACTTGCACTTCCTTTTTTGTCACATCACCAAAGCCAAACTTACTAATTAGAATGCTCTGAGAGACTAAACACAAAGACTTAGCATTGTATTATATACAGTATCGTAGATTCTTCTAGATATAACATGAAACAGTTTGCTGTAGCAAGTAAACACGATATACTAAAACACTTCCCTTACATATTACAGCACAATTAGGATTATGAAAAACATTCTCATTTGCTTTCTACAGTATATCATTGTCAAGTATGTACTGTCTTGTTCACATGCTGTGTGTAGCATTACTTTTGATTTTCTGTGTTTAAATTGGTTCCCCAATATTCTCCAATACATTCCAGAGATGGTGAACTTGGCATGATCTACAGAGAGAAGACTCGGGGCATTCTAGGACAAACTAGGATGATTATATCTGCCTCTCAGTTGGTCTGGTAGAACTCCAGGAGTAAATGAATATTGTTGCTGAGGACTGAGTGCCATGGTCTCTTCAGCTCAACATGTTGCCACTATGATTCTCACCAAGTGGCTTATTGAATTTACATATAAATTGTACAGTGCATGATATGAGTATCAAGTCTTATAAAGTGGTAAATCATTTAAATTGTACTTAATTTAAAATTTTATTTTTGAATGTGGAGTTTTGTTAAAGTATTGTGTTTCTACATTAGTGCCATACCAAATATATATTTTTCAACATTCACCTTCAGCAGGAAAGATCAAAAACTTACTCATCACATTTTTCTCCCATAGTTGACAAATGAAAATTATAGCTATGGCTACAGAATTTCATACCAGGGAGACTACCTAATGTAATCAAGGTAAAGCTTGATTTTTAAATACATGGCTTGCTGTTAGTACCTGGAAATGACATTTCAAAATAATACATTTAAGTGGAAATGTTAGAGAAATACTCCAGTTCTAAATTAGATAGTGTTTTATATATAATTCTCTTTCAACTAGAGACATGGCATGTAGTGCATCCACTTCTTTTCGCCCACAAGCGACTTTTATTTATGAAAAAACATTTTAATTTAAGAATAAGAATAATTTACCTTAGAATAAGACAAAATTTAGTGATACACATAGATTTTAAACATTCCATTCCAAGAGATGAATTTAGTTTGAACAACCCACTTTAATTTTCTCAGTCTTGCTTAGCTTGTATAATTTAATCCATTGCCACTGCTGAGCATGTCTTCATATTATTAACACAAGTCATCATTGTTGTTCCCCTTCCCAAAAGCCAGGTACAGTTTTTTGAATAAGATCTTTCACTCTAAGCATGGCTTTTGTATCAACATAAGGTGTCAGCATTGATCTTTCAGTGAATTCCAATAAATTCCTCTCTTTCCTAAATTTCCTCTCTTTCTCTAATAGTGCAAATTAAGGCTGGGTTTAAAAACATCTGGTTTTTTTATTCAAATCAATCTTCATTTGCATAATCTGATATCGATTCATAAAATCGTGAGATCTGTTTTTTAAATATGTACGGAAGCGTATTAGGGCTACAGTGAAGAAAAAAAATACGGACACAGTGAAGAAAAAAAAAACTAAATGTCGAGATTAAAGTCGACATGTTGACTTTATTCTCGACATTTCCACATCAAACCCTTGTTTTTTTCTCTCACAAGATTAACTTCTGTATGTACGATTGGGACTTGCAAAAACTGAAGAAAACTACGGATAGAGCACAAACAAGTCTGCCTAGGAATAAACTAAACGATTAAAGGTTAGTTTGTGTATGTCATATATATCGCCATAAACTAAATATTGAAATCGTACATTTAATGCTATTTCTCAAACCCCATCCTAACTAAAGTAGCACATTCAATCATTCGTAATCTACAGTAAGTTCTTACCAACCTAGGCATTAATACACTTAATGCTTCTTAAACAGTCATGTTCTTGCACAGACCCTATACTCACAATAAGGGGTTGAGGGTGTTCTGTGAGTGTTGTTGCCAAGGTGCTCCGGTGTCAAAAGAGATGCAGGTTAGGTGAACTAGTAATGCTAAATTGTCTCTAGCATATGTTTGTGTCTCTGTTTACCCCACGATAATCTAGCACCCAGTCTCAGTGATTGTTCCTGTATTGTTTCCCAATGCTTGCAGGCATTGGCTCCAGCGATCCTGCACAGAATAAGAGGGTTTGGGAAAAGGATGGATAGATTGCTCAAATAATTAAACATTTAAAATAAATATTTTCTGTGTTCTTCCATTCCATTCGAACTACTGTGTCGCTGAGGTGTCACTTGTTGCCTGAGTGCACTTGCGTCCTAAATTGGGATCATCAGGCGGTTCATCGTGGGGTGGGTGCAGCTATGTGCCGTATATCGTAGCGTGCTCCCAACCTCCTCCCCCTCCTTATAAGTTTTGAAGAATCCGTGTTTTATGCATACAACTGCTTTTACTTTCTATGGAGGTGTAATGTGTGTAAAATTGGGAAGAAGGAAAACTGAAAGACCCGCACTGAGAGCTGGTATGTTTGGCTAATTACAGTACAATAGTACAATAAAGAATGCACGCCCAGAAGAACCACCATTGAATTCTGTATTGTTGTCTCTGAACACCACCTCATGAATCCAACACTTGTACATTCTCAGCTACACCAGTGGGCTGTTTCTGATATTTGCAGGGCCTTTATCAGCAACCATCAGACACTAAACAGGAACTGGACTGGGTGCCAGCCCTGCTGCAACATGAACATGAACAGGCACACACACACACACACACACACAAATTAGTGGTCAATTTAGCAATGCTCATTCAACATGTGTTTGGACTATGGAATGAAACCCACATGTCCACAGGCAGAACGTGCAAACTTTGTGAAGGGAATACATTTTTTGTCATAAGAAAAGCTGATTTTCTTTAATGGCGTGCATCTGTCATTTATAAAGTGTTGGTTTCAGAAACAATACATGTCCAATTTTGTGTTTATTTATATACTTAGTCGCATTTTGGCATTAGGTTATGAAATCATCTTTACTTTGTAATACTTTTCACAACTATCTTCATCCCACCAAATGTCTAATAATGAAAACATATATAATGTTGTTCCAAATCAACTGCTTTTAAATCTACCAATAATGCAATTTTGTATGCAAATTTGTGGCATCGTTAACTAAGTAGTACTTGTTTATTCGTAAAGTGGCCACTGTACAAAGAAGTATCTCATAGGTTACGTATACATACCACATATTGATCGTGAATCGCCAAGCTTAATTGTTTTCACAAAAAGCAGCCCAAATTGAGAAAACTATATAAACTAAGCACAATATAGCAAACCCCTATTGTATTTATTTACAGTAAATGCATTTTCTTCAGTAAGTAATGTTAACATTAGTTCTGTTAGGAGTCCTTGAATTGGATATTCCTGTAATTTAATCAAGTCCAGCTATCATCTTAAGCCATTTAGCATTTTCATATGGCATTCCAAATTCTTACAGATACAGTATTTACATTTTTTCGCATTTTGGTACATTTTATAGTTATGCTTATAAGTTCACATTTCCACCTTGTGTTAAAATTTCAGATGTTATTGCATTTCTCCCCATACCCAAATACACATATTTCAAACTTTTGTTCTCTTCTAAAGGAGATCAGATTGGAGCCATTTAGTTTTATTTTATTTGTAAAGCTAAATCTGAAGTCAAAGCAAACTGCAGGGGGGAGTGGTGGCTCTGAGGCTAAGGATCTGTGCTGGTATCCAGAAGGTTGCCGGTTCGAATCCCCTACTCTGCTGGGCCCTTGAGCAAGACCCTTAACCTGCACTTGCACCAGGTGTGCTCTACAATGGCTGACCTTGCACTCTGACGCCAAGGGGTATGCAAAAACTAACAAATTCCTAATACAAGAAATTGTATAAGGCGAAATAAAGAACAAAAAAAAAACAAAACTGTTATCTGCATACCAATTTAATGCTCCTTTAAAGAGAGAAAAAAACATAACTTTTTAAAAAATGTTGTCTGAACCCATCATCGCAATGCTTATAAACAGAACAGCTTCTTGATTATATACCAGGGCAATTCAATTAGAGGGCAGCATGGTGGCGCAGTGGATAGCGCTGCTGTCTCGTAGTAAGGAGACCTGGGTTGTAGAGTTTGCATGTTCTCCTCGTGTCTGTGTGGGTTTCCTCCCACAGTCCAAAGACATGCAGGTTAGGTGCATTGGCGATTCTAAATTGTCTCTAGTGTGTGCTTGGTGTGGGTGTGTGTGTGTGTGCGCCCTGCAGTGGGCTAGCACCCTGCCCGGGGTTTGTTTCCTGCCTTGCGCCCTGTGTTGGCTGGGATTGGCTCCAGCAGACCCCCTTGACCCTGTAGTTAGGATATAGCGGGTTGGATAATGAATGGATGGATTCAATTATATCCTATAGGAGATTGCCTTGCTATTTATATTTAAATTTACAATATATTGTGCATAGCCTGATATAAAGGATTGACAAATATCCTTTTTTGAAGTGGTAGTTACAAATATGTTTTTTTCTATGTATTTGAATATACTTATGAATTACTTAGCATTAACACTAGAATTACCAGAGCCTACGAAAAAACTCGTAATTCTGTCCCACCTTAAACTGGTTCTTAAATCCCTTCACACCTCTCCGCCAGCGTCCTTTGTCTTCTAAATGTGCTGATAAAAAGAAGCTTGGAGCAGCCGGCTATTCCATCCCCCCACCAATTTAGAGCGTGCACGAACTTCTCTCAGCTCATGCCTTGATTGAGTATCTGGGAGTGAAGTGGAGTTTTAGAGTGGAAATAATAGATCGTTGTTTGGAACACACGCATTTCATGTCTGTTCCGTTTCTACAGTAATCTGTGTCAACACATTGTTAAAACAGAAACGTTTTTTATATTCTAGTAGTAGATGACAAAATGTAGGCATAAACTATATAATGTATGAAGCCTGAAGTCCAAATAGCAAAGAAACATTTTCACAAGAATAACACAATTGCGCTTTTATTCAAAAATATAACTGCAGAAACAAAAAGCCGCCTAAACATGCGACATTGACACCACTTTATTGTAACTGCCTCCGTGGTTCAATAGACTCAGCCCCCGCTTGCGAATCAAGAGGTCACGAGTTCGATCCTGCGCCCTTCTGTTTGGTGTGTAATAGAAACCACAGCATAGAGAGAAGTGTGTACATTGCTTCTTACAGGAAAAGGCGATGGAAAAAGTGCACTTGAATAAAAGTGCACTTTTTATACTTTACACCAATATATGTTCCTGTGTTTGAACGACACGGGCAGATGGGGAGTGTCTGATGATTGCATATAGCGCCGAAATTACTGGTCTTTACCATTCTTTCCTCTGCATGTCCTGGAGTACAAAAGAAACAGCATACAGCAACATGCGGGACTGGCAGGAACACTCAATAAAACGAAAAGCAAGTGACGGTGAGATACGAAGAAGGCAGCTTCGTTAGCGTTTGTGTGTCAGAACCCGGACGGGGTGGGGGTGGGGGGTATTTGGGGTGTTTGGCGTTAGTATGCATCGTGGTACACTGCAGAGCTATAGCGCGTCTTTAGTGAAAACAGCCGTGTCAGATGGGGTTGTATGGATTGATTCTGAACGCGACTGAGAGAATGAAAAGTGAATAAAAAAAAAAGCTAACCATCACAAGGATCATAAATTGCACCGGCTGTTACAGACTGAAATCAAATGTATGCTTTTATTCTAAAACAGTAAGACTAAGAGGAAGGGCGCAGGATCGAACTCGTGACCTCTTGATTCGCAAGTGGGGGCTGAGTCTATTGAACCACGGAGACAGTTACAATAAAGTGGTGTCAATGTCGCATGTTTAGGCGGCTTTTTGTTTCTGCAGTTATATTTTTGAATAAAAGCGCAATTGTGTTATTCTTGTGAAAATGTTTCTTTGCTATTTGGACTTCAGGCTTCATACATTATATAGTTTATGCCTACATTTTGTCATCTACTACTAGAATATAAAAAACGTTTCTGTTTTAACAATGTGTTGACACAGATTACTGTAGAAACGGAACAGACATGAAATGCGTGTGTTCCAAACAACGATCTATTATTTCCACTCTAAAACTCCACTTCACTCCCAGATACTCAATCAAGGCATGAGCTGAGAGAAGTTCGTGCACGTTCTAAATTGGTGAGGGGATGGAATAGCCGGCTGCTCCTAGCTTCTTTTTATCAGCACATTTAGAAGACAAAGGACGCTGGCGGAGAGGTGTGAAGGGATTTAAGAACCAGTTTAAGGTGGGACGGAATTACGAGTTTTTTCGTAGGCTCTGGTAATTCTAGTGTTAATGTTTTTATTTTGTCTCACAGATTGACCGAGATGTTGTCTTGCTCTTGGATGATTCAACACTGTCCAATTACATTCCCTCCTATGGAGACAGACTTGCACTTTTCAATTTCTGCAGAAATCAAAATACCACCAAAATACGAAAATCTGGCCTTCTTCAGAAGCTCCGTGACAAAATGAAGTTAAGGAAAGAAAACAATAAAAGTGAAGAGACACCTCAACATCCTTAATCCCGTTCCCGACCAAGGTAAAAAATACGCACCATAGAGTTAGGGTGGATACACAGTAACAAGGGGGAAACTAAACAGGTCAGAGCAAAACAAGGTAGGGGCACACAAAAGATTTCCATGCCAATCAGTGCTGGACTCACTGAAATCCTGAAAGAGGCAAGGGGTCTTTTTTTCCCTGATGGTGTCTCAAGCAAAGGACATGAATCTGAATTCATATTTGATATCTGGGACTTCAAACAAACTTCACTTGATCATCATGTTACAATTGGTTTAATATATGATACAGTCAAACTACAAAAGCTGAGTTTCTACCTTGCCACAAAAACAAAGGAGCAGTCAGAAATTGAAGCCAGTACTAGTGATCTTGAAGACTGTAGTGATTCCAGGCAGACTACTACTGAGGATTGTGATCCTCATGATGTGCCTGATGTTTTTACAGTTTCTGATCAAAACCAAGTCAGTCTAAATCACATACTCAGTACAGATCAATATGACATCCATTATCAGATGATGGAGGAAAGTGAAATTGTTTATCAAATACATGCTGATGCTTCTGTAAATAATGTGTCTGATCTTGAAGATCACCTAAATGACACAGAAATTTATGAGGGTGAATCCAATGAAAACATGAAACAGCCAGAAATAATAACTATACTGTACACTGCCTCATTGACATGATTGAATCCTTTTCTGACCCAGAGACTTTGACCAGACCACTGACACTGACCAGGTTACTTCCACATAACTCTTTAGAGGCTGGTTGTGGATCAGGGCTTGTTAGAGACGTGTACAGTTCTTTTTGGGAGGAATTCTATGATCGGTGCACAATTGGAACAACAGTCAAAGTATCATTCATTAGACACGATTTTAAGGCTGACACTTGGAAAGCTATTGCCCGCATTTTCTGGAGAGGATACAAAGATTGCAAATACATTCCAATCAAGCTTGCACTTCCCTTTCTGGAGGAGGTTCTATTTGGAAAGGTTTTCTAGTGACCTAATTGAAAACTTTTTGCAGTTTAGAAGTGCCCAAGAGCAAGAAATCCTCAAACAAGCTTTGAAGGATGTCTCCTCTGTTGAGCTTAATGACATTTTAGATGTTCTAGATAATTATGAGTATAGAAATGGGCTTCCAGTGACACTCTTCCAGCAGTTCTCAAGGAGATTGCACATAAAGAACTTGTACAAAAGCCAATGTTTGTGATAGACAGCTGGGGGGACATTTACCAGCATCACATTGCACTTAATTATGACCAGTTGACCAAAATGTATACCAATCTTAAACCAACATCCAAAAAAGTGTCAAAGATGTTGAAATTCCCAGTGATAATGACACCAAAACAGAAAGAGATTGAGCATCATCTTAGGTGGTATATCAGGGAAGTAGATGAAGTAAAACTTTCTAAGTTTTTGAGGTTTTGTACAGAGTCAGATTTGATTGTGTCAGAAAAATCACTGTTGCCTTTGTGCCTATGTCTTCTTTTACAAGGTGGCCAATAGGACACACATGTGGGATGATCCTGCAGCTATCTGACAATTATGACAATTTTCCAGACTTTCGTGCTGAATTCAATGATGTCCTAGAGAGTAACATTTGGGTGATGGACATTGTGTAGAAACCCAATTATTCTGTGGTAAAGTCTTTGTCAATCAAGCAGTTTGAATAGAGTTTGCACATAAGGAACTTGTGCAGAACTGAATTAGGATTGGACAAACGAAGTATACATAGATTTAAGTAAGAAAATGCCAAAAATAAAAGTCTTGGTAATTAAAATTCCTAGACAGAATATAACAACAGAACAAAATGAGATTGAGCATTTCAGAAGTTACACCAAGAAATAATATAAAGAAATACTTGTTTTGCAGAGGTTCAGATCTGAATTTGGCAGATAATGCTACTGTTGTGTTTATATGTGTTTTCACTACACTGAGTATGTTGTACATGTGGGGTAATCCTTCAGCTAGATGATAATGATTAAAATTACGTTTCCTTCTGTGCTGCACATTGTTTTATTGACTTTTCAGTAATTAAATAGCAATTATCCTGCTAAATCATGCCAAACATATATTGCACAATTGTAAGTGTTGCTTTTTCATTTTTTTGTGAATGCTCAGCATCAATAACATTTAATACTCTGTGACTCTGTAATCCAAATTTGTGAAATAAACATTCACACTATGTTCTAAATCTTTTGATAAAAGTTTTGAAGTATACTGAATACTCTGAACCAGGGACAGTGCAGAGTATGTCTGTTAATTTTGCTTTATTGTTCAGCTTATACTGTAGAACTATACTGCATTCATTGCATTGGAAATAGTGATGATGTTATAAGAAAAGACTGACTGTTCAAAGGCTAATACTGTTTTATAATTTATTTTCAATGTTCATGAAGAGTTTGTATTTCTGATGGTATATTACCTGAACGGGAATAAATACTTTGTTAAAACACATTTTTCTTTCCATCTCATGTACATTCTTGAGCCATCTAACCACTAGTATATTTTGGTGTCACCAAATCATACATTAAATGCTGTTCAAAGGGCCAGATTTTTATTGTCAATACCCACCAAAGACACAATACTGAATTTGTTATCATATTTGCCAAACATACTACAGACAACTATTTCTCATTTCAGTGTAAATATTACCATAAGTAACTAATTCCCTACATGTTGAAAATGGTGGAAGCATTCAATGTCATTAGTAAGGATAATGTTAATATGAATTGTGCATTAAAAACCTTAAGCCTTAACTAGTGCCCAGTGTATGTGTGCACAAAATGAAATCATGTGTCTATTAGAGAAAATATTCTGTAAATAAAGAATAGTTGTGAATCAAGATGGATGTTCTTTATTACATCAGTCTGATGGTGCTGCCACGTGCTCTTGTTCAATACATCATGACAGACTAGCATATCTGAACAGTGCAGCATCTTTTATGAATTAGGTTAATTTACATAACTGCAGTCAAGGGAGTATTTCAATTACACCAATAAGAATACAGATAAAACGTATGATCTTTAAACATCCCTGTAGCTTAACATTATCTAAAGGTCCCAAAATAGTTAAACAGATTGAAAATCTTTGTGAAATATGTGATTCATTAAACAGGACTTCTTATATGTAAATTATTATCAAAGAACAAAATATAAAGCTAACATGTCATATGATAAGTCTATATAGTACGGAAGCGTATTAGGGGCACGGTGAGCACTTTATATATTTATACAGTAGTTTTTCTTTTACAGTGTCTATAATGCATGTCATTGGAGAGATCATCTTATTTAATAATTGAGATATGCTTCATTTTATGTCAACACTGATACATGTACTAGAGTGTTACAAATCAGATGTCTCATTCAGTATTTCAGTTCTCAACAAGGTGTACAGTTCAGCAGCAGAAAAGGGATCTGTAGGAGCATTCCAACCGTTTTCCTCCATCAGAAGACAGCAGAGCTCAAAAACTGTCTCATCACAAGGCTACTGGCTTTTTTTTTTTCAACATGTCGACTTTAATCTTGACATAAATGTCGAGAATAAAGTCAACATGTCGACTTTAATCTCAACATTTAGATTTTTTTTTTCTTCACTGTGTCCATTTTTTTTTTTTTCACCGTGGTCCTAATATGGTCTTTGACTGTGGCTGTGTGACGATTTGACCCCATTAATCTCTCATCTCCAGCCTTGTGCAACAAGATATGGCAGTCAAAAAATATGGCGGAAGCTGCTAAACTGAAAGGCTAAAGGCTGATATCTGGGTGCATTTTGGATTTAAGTAATATAAAGACTGTGAATAGCAGGATAAAATCAAAATAATATGTAATATGTGCAAAATGGAACTGAAATACAGTGAAAATACCAAAAATCTCCAAAATCAGTTAACATGACACCATTCAAATGCACAATCTGCAAAAACATCCAGTCTGAAACAAACCCCACTGGAGAAGGCATTTGTGTTTAACTTACTATCCAGTGCTGCATTTGCCCAAAAAGTGACCGAGTCTGTGGCAACTTTCATATGCAAAGATATATGATAAAAAAAAAGATAAAACTCATTAATACACTAAAACTATGCTACGTTTACCAACACATAAACATTTCAGTGAAGTGGTGTTGTGATGTGAGATTTTGCATATAACTTTATAAATGTTTTATATGTCTTTATTTGTAATTTAGGCAAAGCAATGTAATTTAGTGTTACTTTGGTGAGAGTCATTCGTGTTTGCCACCCCGTTTACGACTAAGTTTCTTTGTAATTTTACAACAGGATTTGGGGGATGTGTCTTAAACCAGTTTGATGAGTATTTATCTGCTAAAGTCTTTCAACACCCGTACACAAAGCCAGGTTAGTTTAACATATGGTCTTGGGGGGAGGGTTGCAGGTGTTAAGATATACTATTTCCCCCCATTGGACTGAGATATGGCTGTTTGGAATTGGCTTGTCTCAGAGGCCTTTAAGTACCATGATGTCCTATTGGCTGTAGAGGTTGGACAGAAAACCTATAAATCTACTTGCTCAACCACATTCTCTCTTTCTTGCTAACCTGTGATGATGCAGAAGTATCGTTCTCTTGTTAACAACTGATGAAGACTATCACACCATGAACTGACAAGAACAGCACAATGAAGGGCACAGCTTCAGCCATATTGAGACAGGCTTGAGGCCTGTTCTGAAGAAAGCTGAGCACCAATGATGCCTTAACTAGAGACATTTTAAGTAACTACAAGTCTGTGTGCCACCTGAGTTACACATAACCATTTTATCAGGTTGTATGATTGCCAATATTCAAATGTACTTTGCATTTTGTTATTATTTATGAATATATAATAATGTTATATCAGTAATACATTATTTTCTGTGTAACTTAACTCCTGCTTGTCTTTTTACTACATCTAATTGCCTGAGGTTATAGCTATAGAAGGGAAGGTGGGGATAAGTTATATACAGTGGTAAATCTATGAGATTAGGCATTCTAAGGCTACATATTAATAATACAATAGGGGAAAGTATAGCAATATACTGTATATATATAACTGTGTCCCAGTTTTTTACTTTTCTCTGTATCCTAATACGCTTCCATATGACACACAGACGGTGGGCTGCGACTCACATTTTCATGGCAACTTTGATATCTGACCATTTGCTATTTATTTCGGGCAGTTTGTGACTTTCTGACCTTGAACTTTCGAGTTTCTCCGCCACTCTTTCTCGATCAACTTACTTTTGTTGCTTGTATCACTGCTCAAATCAACAAATAGTATGTTTTTCTTTGCTTATACTTGGTATTCACTGAAATTCTTCTTTTTTTCCTGTGCTTTTGCCATTGTTTTTTCAAAGAATGCAAAACATAAGGGGCTATTTATATTGGTATGCATTTTCAAAGAGGCATAATTCTGGGAGGAGTCTAAGAGGTGCAGCAGGCGCATGCACGAGTGTTACATTTCATGCAGACCGGGATTTGTGTAGCGGAAGAACATGAAAGTTGTCGTACGCACAGATTTCTGCATGTGGATTTTTTTTGTGATAGATAGATAGATAGATACTTTATTAATCCCAAGGGGAAATTCACATAATCCAGCAGCAGTATACTGATACAAAGAAACAATATTAAATTAAATAGTAATACAAATGAAAAGAATTAAAATAAAATTAATGTTCGCATTTACTCCCCCGGGTGGAATTGAAGAGTCGCATAGTGTAGGGTAGGAACGATCTCCTCAGTCTGTCAGTGGAACAGGACAGTGACAAAAGTCTGTCACTGAAGCTACTCCTCTGCCTGGAGATGATCCTGTTAAGTGGATGCAATGGATTCTTCATGATTGACAGGAGTTTGCTTAGTGCCCGTCGCTCTGCCACAGATGTTAAACTGTCCAACTTTAATCCTACAATGGAGCCTGCCTTCTTAACAAGTTTGTCCAGGCGTGAGGCGTCTTTCATCTTTATGCTGCCACCCCAGCACACCACCGCGTAGAAGAGGGCACTCGCCACAACTGTCTGGTAGAACATCTGCAGCATCTTACTGCAGATGTTGAAGGATGCCAACCTTCTCAGAAAGTAAAGTCTGCTCTGAGCTTTCTTACATAGAGCATCAGTATTGGCAGTCCAGTCCATTTTGTCATCCAGCTGCACTCCCAGATATTTATAGGTCTGCACCCTCTGTCTTTTCTCCGTATGCCATGTTTTAGTGTGAATTCTACGGTTGGTGTTATGCATGAGGCCTGTGGTGAATGGTGCATGCAGTTAAGTATCCTCTTTTGGCTCATCAAGCAAAGCGGTATCTGTGTATCCCAGGTACCAGTGTTCTGAGAGGTTTTTCTTAGCCACTGGTGATATTGTTACTGCACAAAGGAGCAGCTTCACTCCACAACACTAGATCAGCTCCTTTTCTTGCAGAAAAATCTTATTTCATAGAAGTGAAACAGTAGTCATGAAGGGGCTTAGTGTTATGGATTTTACAGTATACAGTGTCCACTTCAGAGGTTTTACAAGACCTGTTTTCTTGCACTATTTTCAAAGAAGAGACTATTTCAGTTTTTGATTGTTAGTTTCAATATATGGTTGTTTATATCTTAGTCATAGCACTGTATTTATTTTATTTAATATTAATGCAGCTGCATTGGGGTCAATTCTTAACACATACATTAATATTTTAACTATGTACCAGGTTATAGTGTTCCTTGTACAATTTACAATTAGTTCTCTGAGAATTCTTTCCTATCCAAGCAAAATTGGTATTGTAAATAAAATACCCTGAATGAAATCGATACTGAAAGAGTATATATGGTCTGCTATAATCTTTAGGTAGGTAGTATGTACCAACTTTTAAATAGGAAGTAAAGTTTTTTTTCCTAATATGAAGAGTATATACTTGGGAATTGTAGTTATACTGTTTTGTGTCATTTGAGGTTGATAAAGCTCATACACACACCCGAGTCGCCATCTATGCAAAATTTGCATATTCTTCCCAAAACTATATTTTTTCTCCTGTTGCAATGTTTCTCCCACTCTTCATAGATGTAAATGTTGGGTAAACTGCCAACTCCACATTGTCCCTAATTAAATGATCAAGTCTGGATATGTTCATGTATATGCTCTGCAATGGATTGATGCCCACTTCATGTTTGGTTTTCTACTTTATAGGCTAATTGTTTGAGGCATTTCAGATAAGGTGAGGGAACAGGCCCTCATCAGCTTTGGTGACCCAAAGGTGGAATTTTTCTGCCCCGTGAAAATGTATTTTTTTTATTTACATACCACATTAGCCACAGTAATCATCAGATGGCTATTGTGGAAGAAAAATAAGCCACATTAATTATTTATTAAATAGAAAGCCTTTATTACAGCATCAAAGGATTCAGAATTCTTTTTTCTGACCTCTGAATCCATTAATGTACTGCAATAAAGATCTCCAATTTGATAAGTAATAAATATGGCTTATTTTTCTTCCTTAGTACAGTATATGAAGTCAGAGGTGGGATTAGATTGCTCTGATGATTCTTTCCAACAGCATGGGACATGGAACCGCATTGTGAGAAGGAACAGGAAGCGCTCTATAAGATAGGCATGCTTTTTCAGATATTACCCTTCTCACATGCCTGCCTCAGACCTATCTTGGCAACACAGGATACAACTGAAGAACCTCTCCTGTATTAGAAAACCAGTCCAATCACGCACAACCCACACAAGACCATTTTAAAGTCACCAACAGATGTCTTTGGAGATGTGGTGAAAAATTGGGAGACCTAAAGGATAGCTTACAGACATGGGAACTAAATTACAGACATGTAAATTACACAGAGAACATCTAGATGTAGAATTTAAACCCAGTATATTGGATCAATGAGACTACTGAAATACCATGACACACACATGTTAAAAATATTTTGTATCACATTTTGACAATGCTTGCAGCAGCTGTTATATGTGCTGCATTTTATATATAGGAAATTAATATTTACTTTGTAAGAATACAGGATGCTGCATGTAAAGTTAAGGGCAAGTGATGGGTTTTTCAGGTGGAATTTAAAGAATTCTTGAAATGTACATTTTTGTTTCGGCCTGTAATTTACGTATATGTGCTTCAGGGCCGACAAATTACTTGTAGGAATTGTGAGAATATGAATAGAGTAATTTTATTTTCATTGTTAAATGAAAGCATTTCTTTTTACCCTTTCGTTTTGCTACAGATGTTTTGCAAATTGATTCTACAATAATATGGTACAATCATGAAGTATTAGTATTTGGTCTTGGTAACAAGACAAGATTAATTTCTGGCATTATGTGAATGTTGTATTATACATTTTGCTTATTATTTTAGTGCATTGAGGCAGCTAGAGCAGTAATATCACAAGCCATTGTACTTTCTTATATTAAATACATTATGTTCTAGGAAATGTTGCCAGGAAGCATGGGGAATAATTTTTATATTTCTTACAAAGCAGCATCATTTGTCAGACAACAAAGGAAGATTTTTGCTACTGGAGTTTCTAATAAGCACAGGGAAGCCCTGATACAACAGGGCTGATAGCTGCTCGAGAACTAAACTAATAGGATACATGCAAATTACTGTGGTGTTTCTTCACTCCAAACGATTTACTGTTTTCATAAATACAGAATGGCAAAGCTCAAATGAAGCAGTGGGTTTAAAATGTTATACTTACATTCTTTCCACTAAAATATGTGCCAAAGTTCCAAAAGTCTTTTCAGTATACTTTTAAGACCACTTAGAATACCTGGCATCATCTTTTGTATACAAGAGAGATGATATCATCAATTTGACGGCAAAAGATTCTTAATTTGCAGCACATCTTGCTGTTGACCTGCCATCATTTTTTAACATTATATTAAGCTGCTGCCTAAAATGTGAGATTTTTATTTTGCACTATTAAAGTTTCATTTGTTTTCATTTTTGATCGTTAATTCACAAGATGTTTTTTTCTGACACAGTGACGTGAGTTCTAATTTAAACAACAAATAGTATCCTGCTGTACTCATCAAATGTGTTGTGTTTTCTTTTCTCTTTTTATTGCTGTTCTTTGAAGGAGTGAAGAGGAGTCATTGTGCTGCATCTCTATAACAAGTGAGCTAGAATCAATGATGGCAAAACCTGAGAGAAAGATATTAAACTGTTGAAAATCTATACTTAACACTGATATCTGTCATACCAATTAACAGCACTTATAGTATGATGAAAGAAGAACTGTTCAAAATTGTATGTCATATTGCTATTGTATTTATTACTAATAAAATATACTGTATATTTTTAAATATCCATTTGAATAAAAAAGAAAGCTTTACACCTAAAACAGATGTGTAGAATGTAATTAATACATAAAGTTTGTTGATTGTTTCATCAGTGAATTAAAAATCTTATGCTAGGCATTCTTGTATAGATTAATAATAGAATACAGCTATACTGTAACCGGAAAGTACTACATTAATGTAAATCTGAATAAATTAAACTAGAGGTTAACTTTCTGTTTCCATTGTGACCATGAGCAATTATTTTTAGCAAATTGAATCAAGTGATCTTCAACAGCATTCCCATACCCATTTGTATTGGATTTGGTTCAAACCTAAACTGTGTCGTGCATCATCATCAGACTGCCGATAGTGTCCATTTAATGCATAGGAATCGTTGATACATGAGGTTCACTTGTGTTCTTCTTGAATATCAAGCGGGGTCATTTTTGCTAAATCACTTGAAATTTGACCTCTCCAAATTAGAATCATTGCTGTTATTGAACCATCTGGAGTATAAACACATGTGTGGTCTCTTTGTAAAGGTAACATTCTCTAGTTTCACCCATAGCAGACAGAATCACTGTAGGTGTGACTGATCAAAAGTTATGCACATTAGAACTCACAGAAAAAATGATTTTTTTTGTTATCGTCTAAGTTTTTTTGTGAAAATAAAAGCCTCTATAGCTGCAGTAGGTAGGTGGGGACAAAAACACACTATGTACCAACAGAATATCTTGTTGACTACTCACAATTTAAATTTGAAAAGAATACCTGTAAAAATGACATTTTTACACCAGTTTTTATGTGGGCATGTCCAGGCGCTTTTTAGAGGGACCTATGGTTTATCCAAACTTATCCAAATTGGACACATTCGGGAACGTATGGAAAAAGTGCAATAACTTTTGAATGCTTCAACCCACAGATATCAATGAGGGCTCTACTGAAAGCTTACACCTAGAGGAATGTATATCTACACACAGTGTCTCTCTATTAGTTATGGAAATACATATTCCATAATAAAAACAATAAAAAATACAAATTTCAATATAAAAATAGTCTAAACAAGTGTTATGGGCCTAAAATATATATATATATATATATATATATATATATATATATATATATATATATATATATATATATATATATTTGAAAAATTTGAATAAAATATATATATATATATATATATATATATATTTGAAAGGAATAAACAAATGCTCTTCTAAATGCACACAAACTATATATATTTTTTACAAACTGTTACAACACAGCTCAGCGGTTTTCCATGTGCCACTGATTGTAGCAATCCCTAGCAGACAGAAAGCACAAGGGCATGTCACATGTAGAACATTTTACAGGGGTTTTTGCTTGGGACCTCCTGCACCTCAGCCGGCCATGAGTTTTGTCCCCACCACTGCTGATGTGCACCTAACGATGATGGTCTTCCCTGTTCTCTTCTTGTTGTGCTGTCCTGGCGGATCCCGCAGCTACTAGCTCCAAGACTAGGGTTTCCCTAAATGCCTTCTGGTGCACAGGAGCTACTGCCTTTGCCTTGCACTGGGCTTTGTACAATATGAAGGCATTAACAATGGCAATATCCACAAAATGGTAAAAAAAAGTCTTGTACCATTTCTTTGTCTTGTGGAGAACCTCATAATAGCCAATCAGTTCATCTGACAGGTCGACTCCACCCATGCTAAAATCATTGCAAATATATTAGTAACGTACAAATACTATTTCAAGAGGGGGTAAATACATGTTATATTATACATACTTGTTGTAGTCTTTGATGGCTGGTGGAATGGGGACATCTATCTTGGTCCAACGGCCTGCCTCATCTTTCACCCTACGCGTCACTGTCTCCTCTCCATGGGCGGTGTGCATGGTGGAGCACATGAAGACGTCTCTGGTATCTCTCCACTGGACAAAAAGCAAGGGTCTTCCCGAATCCACCTGATACTGCCACGGGTAGCTTTGGTGTCCAGGATGTTGACAGTAGTTTTGGGGTAACCCTGTCTGTTTGTCCTGATAGTGCCACAGGCTGTTATATTTTTTTTCAGGAGATCCTGAAACAGAACTGGGCTCGTATAAAAATTGTCCACGAAGAGCTTGTACCCTGTGCCCAATAAAGAGGTGTTGACAAGCATCATAACTGAGTCATAGCTCAACCCCAAGCATGCAGCTTGTGCACTTTTGCCCTCATAGACAAAAAAGTCCCACGTGTAGCCTGTTTGAGAATCTGCAAGCACAAACAGCTTGTAGCCCCATTAAACAGGTTTGTTTTTCAGGTATTGTTTGAATATCACTCGAGCTTTTGAAGCAACCATTCTCTCATCAATGGAGATATGCTGATTTGGTTGGAATTTCAGACGACATGCATTTCTAATGTCGATGTAGATGGGCTTGATCTTGCCCAGGCGGTCAAAATCAGCAGTGCCTCTTTTACTTTCATTTTTAGCATCCTCGTCTGGACTGTTTAGATGAAGCCCGTGAACAATTGAGAAGAATTTCCGACCTGACAGAACTGACTGAGGAAAAGGAAGACTGTATAATCTTCCTTTTCTCCAGTAATCAGTAAGTGCAGGTACTTTCAAGAGGCCCATGTAAATTACAATTGCCAGAAAAGGGTAGAGATCTTCAATGCCAATGTCTGTCCACAAGCTGTAAATGGATCTGCCGTGCACATTTGTATTTGCCACAAGAGTCAGTAACACAGTGCTCGTAAAAAAAACTGCTGAAATAGTTCAAGCACAGTGTAGTTTGACATGCTAATTATCTGGGGTCCAGGAGTCCTTGTAGGACAAAAGGGGGGGTGGGTAGGTGTGATGTCTGGATCTTCAACATCAAGCCACTTCCCCTCTGCAGGTGGTGGTGGCTCTCTAGCACAAGCACCACGTCCCCTTTCTCTGCTCCTCCCCCGTCCCCTGCCTCTTCTGGTTCTTGTCAACTGACGAGTCTTGGAGGAAGGACCTGGTTCTGGTGCTGGCTCTAAAGATGGTCAAAAAAGTAATATCAACAACAATAAACGATTATAATCTTATATATAATATGTAAAAACAAATATAAAACAAATATAAAAACAAGTACTACTGTACTACTCCTGACAGCACAAAGACAACCTCCTTCATAGGTCTGGAAAGTTCTCCAGCCACTCTAATGGACCATCAGCCAGTCCTGATATCTCCACATATCCATTCAGCATGGACATTCACACCTCTAACTCCCCAGGAGGCACCTCACTAAAACCCCCACATCCTCTCAGTCCTGAAAGCCCTCTCTCAGTCCTGAAAGCCTCAAGAAACTCAACCCCCGCAAGGCTCCTGGACCAGACCACTCCCAATCCCAAAGAATCTAAGCATCACTGGGAATTAGATCTAATAAGTGGTGGGCCTCACTGAGGAAAAAACTTTATCACTTACTGATCCATTTCAACATGGACTTCAGCCAACACAGTTTCTGGCTCCCAATCAGGGTCATTTTGCAAATGTGTCATTATTTATCACTGTACATACTGTAGTGTCTGCCAATCTAATTTTTATGTAAAATAGTGTGAAAACACAATAAAAACACACTTACCTATCAAGCAAGGCGTCCATCCCGTCCAAAAACATGTCCTCAGTTACTGAGTCCACAGCAGAAATGTCGCTCTCTGTCTCAGACTTCTCCTGGTCCGATTCATCACTGTCACACCGCGTACATGCCTCTACTACTTCTTCGACAGTGTATTTACGTTTATCTGTACGTTTATCCATATTTACAAAGCGAAACAACTTGGTGAACAATAAACAACCACGTGTAATTTACGCACCACATCTGCAGACAGGCCAAATGCCGGTTACGCACAGCTCCCTTTGGTTTTCTTTACAAGTTTGCATGGCAAATTACATATCGGCATGCTCAGCTGCTCATTGGCTGTAAGTTGGGAGTGTCACTCACAGCGTCCAATCAAACTAGTCGATTCTACCAGGGTTTGGAGTTGTGCGTCATCGTTCAGCTGTCTGTGACACTCGTTGGCTATACGAGGCTCCAGTCACCCCCCAGACCCCTCCTAATTGGCCAACTTAGGTGTCAATCAGAACCTAACACTTCCATGTAACATGCTTTAGCATGGTTATCGCCGACAGAAACAAATTACGTCTGATATGACCAATAGAAATGAAAAAAAATGTCGGACCTAGTCTCAAGTTAAGAAACGTTTTCCAGAGTTTTTGTCCTTTTGAGGATCGTGTGTTTTGGACCAAATTGTTTTACTGAATTATATTTGCTGGAGCCTTACAGACAGAATGAGACCAATATTGCCCGGAAATATTGATGTTTGACTTGCAGAGAGCCTTCAAAGGTAGGAAAAGTCAACTCTTAAAAGTATTTACTTCTCTGTAAAAAGGCTTTAGTGTCGTGCTGTGGTTGTTGTGTGTCAAAATGGTTTATATCCAAATCTGAGATTTCATTTGATGTGTAGTATGTCGGCGTGCATGACAGAAGGGCATTGGCTGTGACGTAAATGTAGTTATGTACCAGGACCGGTACATGTGCATGTTAAGAGGTTAAAGCAGTCAGTGTATAAAGTAGTATACATACTGACGCGAGATTAGGAGGCCGCGGACTGATTCGAGAACACCTGGGAAAACATAGGGAATGGCGGGTACTAACTTTCTCCCTCTGCTTCCTTATAGAAAAAGAGACCTTCCATAGGCCTGGTGACGCAGTGCCATCTTGCCCTGGCGTCATCTTCCCATCCTCCCTTGCGGTCCTTCCCAGCATCCTCCACTTCCGACCCCTATAAAATGGCCGGCGCCAGGAGCGGCGTCGCGTATGAACTGTTTAGTTTAGGACCTGTTTTTTTTTACAAAAGTTCTGTACAATATACGGGGCGGAAACCCCAACCCTTATTGCTGTCTCCTCGGTCCTTTACAAGTGGCGTAGTCGGCAGGATAGAGATCCCGAATACGGAGGGACAGGACCTCAACACGTCTCTGAATGACCAGCTCCAGGCGCTGCAGCTGCGCAAGCCGCCACCACCCGGGAGCTGGAGGCCACGAGGCCAGGTTAGTGTCCTCCTTTAGTCCCGCCCTTCGGAGGGCGTGTACCTGGGCATGTTTGAGAGGGCGGCCACCGGAGCGAGTGGCAGCGGTCAGTGGCGTGGCGCCATATCTGAAGGGAATTATGACCTCCCTGAGGAGGAGGCCGCTTTACGACCTCCTCAAGCCCGAAATACTGGCCCTTCGGCATTAGCCGGGCCAGCAGAATGGCGGAACTGGGTCTTTGACCCTCCCTGAGGCGTTCGATTCTGGGGCAAGATGGGCGCTGGCTGAGAGGGACCCGGCGGGCGGAAAGTGGTCGGCGGGTGGCCTGTGAAGGCCTGGTCAATGCGATGGTCGGGGACATACAAACATGTCGGGCCTCCTCGGCGTCCTGGAGCGTCAGTTGGCGGTCCTCCGACTTGGGGTCAGAAAAGCCTGCTCGCGGAATTGTTTCAAGTGTGGCGAGACCGGCCACCTTGTAGCCGCATCCCTTGGCGAGTCCAACACGGGAGTGGTGTTGCTAAATGGGCCGCCGTGGTAGCTTTGTTTGATTCCGGCAGCAACATTACCATTGTGCACCGCAACAGTGGTTAAACAGCGTTTGTTGGTCACTTGTGTGCATGGGGGACTAGGTCAGCACTGCTATGTCACCTGGAAGGGGAACCAATCCAAATGTCGCTGTGTTACCTGACCCCCTTCCCAGTGATTTTGGGACAAGACTGGTCTAAAAGAATCAGCGGTAAGCCATACTTGTGATGAGGGGAAAAGGCACCCCTCGCGCGCCTCCACGCCGTACAAGGGCAGGCCCTAGTTCCTCACGGACCAGGGTACGCCCTTTACATCGGATACGTTCAGGAGGTAGCCAAATTACTGCAGATAAAGCACCTGAAAGCGTCTGTCTATCACCCGCAAACTGGCGGGCTGGTGGAACGCTTTAATCAGTGCTTGGGACCAGCTCCTCCCGCTGTGCTTTTGCTTACCGGGAGGTACCCCAGGCCTCTACTGGCTTCTCCCCTTTGAATTGTTATATGGCGAACATCCTAAAAGAAGGCTGGGAGGCGAGGCTAACATTTTGGAGTACATTCAGGCCCCTCCTAAAAGAACACGTGACTCGTGCGCAAGCAGCGCAGGCCGGTGTTACAACCGCAACTCCGTCCTCAGGGAGTTCTTATGGTGCTCGTCCCGACCTCCCACTTTCGGCGTCGAGCCCTGGAGATAGAGAGGAGCTTCCCAGACAGAACAACTGCCCTTAACCTCGACTGACCCCAAGCAGCGGCAGGAGTTATCCGTGCCATCCCGAGGTGGTGAAACCTATTGATATAGTCACGGACCCGTGTTGAGAGGCCCTACAGACTCCGGAGGCAAAACGCAGAGGTCGAACTGGAGGTGAAACATGTTGGACATGGACATAATTGAAGAGAGCCATAGTCCCTGGTCCAGCCCTATTGTCCTCGTCTCCAAGCCAGGCGGCTCCTGGAGGTTCTGTAAGGCGTCTGAATCAGATAAGTTCGATGCCTACCCCATGCCCCGCATTGGCTCCTTGTGGAATATTGACTACCCTTGACATGACAAAGGGTATTGGCAAATTCCTTTAACGGCATCCGTTTAGCACCCCTAGCGGGCACTGGCAGTACAAGGTCCTCCCATTTGGGCTGCACGGGCCCCGCGACCTTCCAACGTTGGTAGACAGAGTGCTCCCCAAGTCCTATAGTGCCGTACCTGGATGGCGTTGTCATCTATTCCGGCACCTGGGAGGAGCATCTACTGCAGGTCGCGCTGTCCTCCGAACACTGGCTAAAGCCGATAAACCCCGAAGTGTTTTTGGATTAAAGGAGGCCAAATATTTAGGCTACCTCGACAAGGACAGGTGCGCCACAGGCTCCAAAGTTAAAGACATCTTAGAATGGCCCGTCCGTACCAAGAAACAGGTGCAGGCTTTCTTGGGGCTTGCGAGTTACTACCGCCGGTTTGTTCCCGTTTCTCGAAGAGCAGCACCCTGACTGACCTGACAAAAGGCTCCCTAACCGACAAAGCAGAACAGCGTTCAGTGACCTAAAGAAGGCCCTACACCTGTGTTACGCTTTTGGGCTGACGACCGGCGCGGACACAGGCCTCTGAGCCAAAGCGTCGATGGTGTCGAGCACCCTGTGATGTACCTTAGCGGAATGGAGAGGGAGGCCTTGGCCATTAAGTGGGCAGTGACCCACCTCCGTACTGATCACGCTGCACTTCAGTGGATGTCCCTGCACAAGAGTCGAATCACCAGGTGGTTCCTGGACTTACAGCCGTATAAGTTCACTGTCACTTATCGGCGGGGCACCCTTCAGGCCAATGCCGATGCTCTCTCGTATTCACGACCTCTCGGTTAGGTCCGCCCGACCTGGCGGTCCTGGGCTACATTAGGAGGCCGCGGACTGATTCGAGTGCAGGGAATGGCGGGGTACTAACTTTCTCCCTCTGCTTCCTTATAGAAAAAAGACCTTCCAGCACCATAGGCCTGGTACCAGTCAGACTTCCGCCCTTCCTCCGCCATCTTGCCCTGGCGTCATCCTTCCCATCCTCCCTAGCGGTCCTTCCCAGCATCCTCCACTTCCGCTCCACCCCTATAAAATGTGTATGAACTGTTTAGTTTGTGCTTTGACCTGTTTTTCTTTTTACAAAAGTTCTGTACCCCAACCCTTATTGCTGTCTCCTCGGTCCTTTGACAATACAAAATATACATGTTATAACAGTAAGACAAAAACTGCAAAACATACTCTATGTATTTAAAATTTTCAAATTTCAAAGCTAAACAGTTTAATCTGCCTGCTTTAAGTAGACTTGCTCAAACAGTAATTTGTTTATAGAAAAAAAATATGCAAGCCATATATATGTAATGCTGCTTTCATCTTATGGGTGCTGGAAAAATAAGGTTTGATTAAATGGTTAATTGATGGTGTTAGAACATTCACTGTAAATGTCCCAACATACTATCTAAAAGTATTATGTAGCTATTGAGATGTTTCAAAATTATGGGTTGCAGTGTGTGAATAGATATTGAGATAAAAGAACAGAAAATGTCTTGTTAGTTTTCCTTAGTGTGGTGTTCCATTTGATTTTCATTTTCTTTGATTCCACAAAAACTTTACTCAGCAATTGCAGAGTTGTCATTATTTGAAATTATTCCATCCATCCATTATCTAACCCACTATATCCTAACTACAGGGTCACGGGGTATTAGAAATTATTGAATTTTAGATAAGTCAAATGTAATAAAAAGACTGAGTGTTGAATACAGAGTAATTGTCAGTGTGAAGTGTGGAGTTCTGTTCTGAGTACAGTAGCCTCTGCAGTAATATTGTTTTTAACCTCCAATATTTTCAAGAGAAAATGATTTTCTTCAAGAGAAGATTACATTAAACCTGCTTTTTATGTTACAAAATCTAAAAAATTCTACAAAATATAAGAACTATCTCAATGGTCAATACCTGGTCAGGTGTTATACGTAGAAAACTAAATTCCTCCTGATTCTATTTTGTGAGGATAGGTTTAGATTTCTTTTTGGATAGCTATTAAAAATTACAAATAACAGGGTGTCTGTCATAAAAGGGCATTCCCAACTGGCAGGGGAGATACCAGGGTTAAGGATACCGTTAGAGTATCAAATGACAGTCAAAGTGATGACCATACAAAGAAAAGAGGAAATGACAATATCAGTAGTAAGGCACGTGTACACATTGACATTGAGCTGCTGTAAGCAGATCCCAGTAAAGACATAAAATCTTTGGGAGAATCAGAGGAAAGTAAAAATTACAGAGGGAAGACATTAAGTTTCCAGACCAACATGATGATGTTAGCTACCCTGTAAAACTGAGACTTTATTGTACTTTGAAGAGTGAAGTCAAAAACAAGTGACAGGAGGTCAGTCCAACTTCTTCTTTTTTAATCTTTAAAACAAATCCGAAGCACATGTGCAGTGCCCACAAGTTTACTTTGTTAAAATAATATTTGTACCATGAGCATGATTACTTGGAAGTCGAAATGCAAACTTGTGGTTCATGCTGTTGACCTCATCGACCATATGACTCTTCAAATTTCAAAACATTTACAAATATAACGGATACTATAGCCATAAAAAACAAACCAAATATATGTCAACGTAATACAGGGTAAACAGTAAAATGGGAATTAAACTGACTGGTTAACTGCAGAATAATGTTAATATAACAAATTATTAAATTGAGATATGGTCAATTGAAAACAAAGGAAGGGAAAATAAATACTCTACAGAATACTTGGAGAAAATACATTTTTTGGAATACACCATTGTTTATAATAGGTAAAGACAAAGTTTTACTTGCCATGGGCAACTGGGTGCCATCTTCTATTCTAGGCAATCAATAATTTCAAACAAATCCACTGAAGTTCATAAATTTTAAAATGTTTTACAAACTAAAAAAATCCAGAGCAGTGTTTGAAGTTTACAAAATCCTTTTCAGGCTTTTTTATTGTTTTGTTTTACCATGATTATTCCTTAACAGTGTAACTTTTGTGATGTCACGGTTTCATTATATGTGATGAATAAAATAATAAACTATTCCGAAAAACTATCTGCGCGCCAGTTATTTCAGTTAGGTAAAAAAAAAAAAAAAAAATTAAATCACTTTAAATTGTATTTCAAGTTGTGTGAAAAAATAAGTACATGGCCAGCATCAAATTCACAAGGGAAAAGGAGAACAAGAAAGATGGCACAGTGTGGACTAAGTAAGAAGTGAGTGAAGACCACAGTGCTGAAAGGCAACTCATTCACATTTTCACAGATACAGCAGCCCCAACATATGTGCAAATGTGATAAGAGAGATAATAAACATTCTGGTTTTCATTTCATGTGCTTCATAAAGATGCTGACACATATTTGTGATAGCACCCTAGTGGAAAAGCTTCATGACAGATGGTCAAGGTGTTAGCCATTGATAAGGTGCAGAGGGAGTGTCAGATGGGAGGACTGCAAAAATCTGCACGTACTGCTGATGTGGACAGCTTTATAATCAGTTAATCATGCTCCTAACCATTTACATACATTTTCTCTGAAATAGTAAGTATGGCTATGGTTTTTGAGAGAAGGGCAATAAGGATGTGCTATAAGCATGCCAAGTTCATGGGCCAGTAGTGAAAACAAAAGGATTTAGACACCACTTGGCATAGACTTGGTACCACCTGGCAAACATTATGACTTGTTATGCCTTTGGTAGGCATACTAAATACAAAGGCTTTCATGAAATAATCACAGTTTCAGATGTCTTTTGTTTTAGTGTGGTCTTTTTCTTATCTTTTAAATAGTATTTTATTATTGAATATATTTTCTTCTTTTGGTTTATAAACATTATTTTGTTTGTTAATTGTTTTAAGTTATTTTGAAACAGTGAAACTCTTTATAATTGTGACAGTTTATGTGATTAATTTCCCGTTTATATGCAGAACACAGCTATTCACACTTAGATAGTAATGTTCAAAGATGTAAATAACAAGTTACAAAATAAGGTGGGGTTACGGTGATGGTTAGCTCCAGCTACATGACCTAAGGGAGTGGGAGTGACCAGGAGGAGTGTGGCTCCTCATAATTCTGGGAAGGCAGCAGGTGTCAGCGACAGAGGCTTGGACAGTGCCCCTTTGTCCATGGGAGGGTACGACCTGAGCCTAGGTTGGAATTGGGAGCCCCACTGTGTGGCCATGGAAGCAGCTGGGACCTGGATGTGTAGACCACAGAAGAAAGAAGGATGAGTCTGTTGGGTAGGTGTCTCCTCAGCTGCAAGGATAAACTGGGGAACGGCAGTTTTAGTGGACTTCACTAGGGCATTAGCTTTAAGGGAAGGTTTCATGCACAGCTGTTATTAACCTCATTTTTTAAAGGAATATTTGATTGATTTTTAACCTTCACTTGCACTTTGTTTTTTTATGAATTATTTATTTATTGAAGACTGAGCACTACACATTGGACACTGTTTAGATTTGTTTCTTTTAATAAAAGCACTAGAGCACTTTTGCACCATTCCCTTGCCTTTAGAGTGGTGTCCCCATGACTATCAACAGTGGCGGGTGCAGAGACTCCCAGTGGGACCCAGTAGCGTGGGGCCCACCCACACCTTCACAGGATATTACAGTTAAGACAACATGGGCATTTGCAGTGCCGCTATTTGGCTAAAGTCAAGGAAGGACAGCAGCATGACATGCACAATGATAAAATTAAATATTTCAGAAATGTAATTTCTACTGCTAAAAGGTGAGATTGATGGAACATTCAGTTCACTAGAAGAAATATTGAGTCACAATACATGGTCTAAATATTCATTATTGTGTTGGTAGCCAATTTGTGGTTGTCAAAATATAAATGGCTTAAGAAACCTGAGAAATTATATTTTCTAAGTAACAAAATTACCCCTCACCACTCCAGGTATAAATAAATACATGGCTATAGATATGCTACAAAATGTATAATCTGTGATCTGTATACAAAAAACATTTACTTTAATTAAATTTTACTGACCAGATTTCAGTCTTCAAACTAACCATATCAGGCCAAAAATTTTTATTTCTGGTAGGCAGATCGGTATCATCATCTCAGATAAAGTCATTGCTCTGGGCCATACCAAGCTGGCAGGATCAAAGTTTGTTTGTGTGATAAAATGTGAATTATCTGTTTAATCCTGAAAGGGATTTTCCTGATTTTGATCTTGTAGAATTAATAGGTAAAGCCCAGGTAGTGCACCCAGTGCAGTAAAATGTAATTAAAACTGAAAGATTATGTAAATGGTAGCACATTCCCAGTTTAGCTTTTGATTGAGATATGAGGCCTTACTATATTTTGACAAATGCAGCAGGAAAAGATTCACCTATGGTTAAACTGCAGTATATATTTGAATGTATTGCTCTTATTTCATAAGATTTTCATTAACATTTCCACTTTTTTTAAAGGCTAACTAACAAAAAAATAACACTTAAAATGACTGCTTGGGGATTCCCTTTGTGACCAAAAAACATCCTTTTGGAACTTACTTTAAACTTTATTATTAGGGAACATGGATTTATTGTCAAACTTACCAGACTCGTGCACAGGTCATCTGGGGCCTCATATGTAACACTGTGCGTAGAATTCGTACTATAACATGGCATACGAACAAAAGCGGAAATGTGCGTAAGCACAAAAAAATCCAGATGCATAAACCTGTGCGAACACCAACTTCCACGTTCTTCCGCTGAAAAGTAACACACATGCACAGGCCT
The DNA here is from genome assembly GCF_016835505.1 of Polypterus senegalus. Taxonomy (NCBI): domain Eukaryota; kingdom Metazoa; phylum Chordata; class Cladistia; order Polypteriformes; family Polypteridae; genus Polypterus; species Polypterus senegalus. Next base: position 249,415,847 of record NC_053154.1, read on the forward strand.
GCTGTCCCGCCCCGGTCTCTTCTAAGAATTACGCCTCTTTGAATATGCAAATCAATATAAATAGCCCTTAAGCTCAGTGTTCTGTGAAAAGGCAATGGCAAAAGCACGGGGGGAAATAGAAGAATTTCAGCGAATACCCAAGTGGGTTCTTCTTAAAAGGGCTTTCTCTTCCTCCAACAGGACACAGAATCCATTACATTCTTGATATTACAGCTCTCTGAATAATTAAAATACTGAGATGTATACTTCATGATGATAGAAATTAAAGCATGTTATTTAAACATGGGAACACGGTGGCGCAGTGATTGTTCATGCCTCACACAAGATACTTGCTGCGCCGTGTGCGACCTTCGATAAAATAATTTATTGCAGCAGTATTGTCTCTTTCAAACATACTAACCCCCAATTCCTGTCCTTACTTTTCTTTCTCCAAATACCAAATCGCCACACAATAAGATCTGTAATAGACGTTAAGCCATCCGTAAGCTTAGAACTTCAAAACTTTTAAGGAACATTGAAATATCTTCATAGTACATGTTTAATTATTCTATCCTTCTAGTGTCGCACCAGCCACACCAAGCATACATCACGAAGCAGGAACAATCCATGAACGGAGCGCCAGCTCCTTGCTAGCGCAGCAACACCGTGTCCTCACATGTTTAATTATTAACAATATAGATTATTTGAATGAAGTTAAAGTTTTATCTGTATAATATAATAAACATATTTTGCTGCATTTCATCTTAAAAATGATATCGTTATATGTAAATATGTGCTTTATAAAGTGGCTCAGGTTGTGCAATATTATAACTGTATTGCAAGTTAGTACAGTGAGGTGATTGTACTCATAAGTACAAACAGTTCTATAAGGAGCACTTGATGGACTGATTGATTGGGTTTATAGTTCTTGGGATGAAACTGTTTCTGAACCGTGAGGTCAGTACAGGAAAGGCTCTGAAGCATTTGCTGTATTAGAGCAGTTCAAATAGGCAGCATCACTGAGGCAGCGTGTGCTAGATACTGAATACCGATAATTCTCTTTCCAATCAGCTGCTGTAGATCTGTGATTCCACACTCAGATGCAGTGATATTAATACTCAGAGTGGTGCAGTTAGAGTAATATGGAAAAAGATGATCCGCTGTGGCAACCCCTAACGGGAGCAGCTGAAAGGAGAAGAAGGTGCAGTAAGAGTAACAACGCTAAAGCAGCTATGGTATTTGGAATACTTTGGCTATTCCCTGGACCATTATATTGTTACAGGTTAATTACAATCAGATGCCTTAAACTAATAAACAATATGCAGTAAGTTTCAGTGTATATGATAAAGCCGCGTCAGGGATGTGGATCTAAAAAAGAAAGGGTAACCAGACAGGAACAGTAGCACTGCTTTGACACTGGGTGCCGCCAAACGGAGAACATCTGTATGCCAGGGTTGGAGCTACCGTGAAAATGTGTGTGGCTTTACGCCAAGTTTAGGTTTTATACATTGTGATTAGAACGTTGAAACGTTCGTACACAACATTTTTGTGCGTCGCACTGTTTATACATGAGGCCCCTGAAGAGTGGGACTGCTTACAAATGTCTCTTCCACCCATACAATGCAGGACCAGATCAATCAGCTTTAAAATATGGTAGGATTTACTATTTTTACCTAAGAGTATACCATCTTAATTTCCTGAGTTGATAGCATTTACTTATGAGAATTCCAGGTTGGAACAAAATCAAGGGTTCCGGAAAGTTGTCTAAACGTCTCTGACTGGCTCACTTGCTTTAACCTCCCTCCATGTGATTAGCAAAAGGCATGCCAATTTCTTTTTCTGTGCTTGTCTCTTTTTAGACAGACCAAGGCTAAAGGAATTATACCAGTTATTGACCGAGGCTATTGGCAAGAGGTGTAGCATGGTAACTAAGACATTGATCTTTAAGCCCTATGGCTATCAATTCAATTTACACCAATGTCTTACTGTGTGGCACTGAGCAAGTCATGTAAGATATAAACAGTTAAAATATGCCCATATCTTGTAAATTCAGCAAAAGCATCAGTCAAATGTAGACTAAAAATAATATTTAGATTGAATTTTCTTGGATATTAATCATGACAGTCATTTGCATATGAGGTCAATTTGGAAATTTTGCAATAAATTCCTGGAACAATCTGTGTACATTTAGTAACTAAGATTGACTGGCCTGTCTGGAGCGAGTGACCCATTCTAGAAAAAAAGTTTTTATTTTTTTCTTAGAGGCTTATCTCTTGTTATATTAAATGTCGTGAACATGACCCGAGTATTAGATGGTACAAGGAGGGTTATGGTGGCTTCTTCATTTAGTAGTATTGTCAAATGTACAGAGTACAGTGAAATTTTTACTTGCTTCTCCGACCAGCTTGCAGCCCATTGGCACTCTGCAGAACCATGATAAGTAAGAAGGTATTAAAAAACAGTGTGCTTTTTTAGCCAGACTGAACAATGATGTCCAAATATCAACTGTCACTTTTTATGTCTTTAATTAAAAGTTTATCATAACATGTTTTCCCAGGTTGCCCTGTTGTAAAATAGACATGGTAAAATAAAAGGACATATTAATAAAAGACCTATACTTTTTTTAATTATAACATTCTCAAACCTGCTTTTTTCAGTTCATTTTCAAGGGGGACCAAAGCCTATCCTAGCAGTACTGGAAACAGGGCTAAACAGGATACCAGGACCACCTTTAAAACTGCCAATTAACCTCTACAGACAACAAGGAAAATATGCAAGCTCCGCACAGGCAATGACCAGGAATTTGGGATCCATATGCTGGACACTGGACCATGAGGTGAAAGCCCTAACCACTGACTCTCCATGATGCCCACTGTTAATTATTTTTTGAAAAAATTACCCATTTGTTTTTCACTTCAATATTGTTGGGTTAAAAATTCTTAACAAAGGTAAAAGAAGTCTGATATGATTTGTCTTCATTACAGCCTATAAATCAAAAAAGCTTATATAAAGCTGAAATTTCAATAAGTGTATGTAGACATTTGACATCCACTGAGAATGTATGTATATATGCATGCAGAGTGAGAGAGCGCTGAAGATCAATAGTACCCATAACCAATCAATCACTTTTAATGATTTAGAAGGAGTATAGCAGCTCCTGGTATTAGACATGTTCAAATCAAGCAAAAATAACTAAAATAAATCATTTTATTTTTTATTATTACTAAATCAAAAAAGCTAATTTTATTTTTCATTCTTAAACCTTCAAACGTGGAAATATGATAAACGTCTACACTTCGTTTCAGTAGTTTTCCCATATTTAGGCCTAATTTATATTTGCAGAAAAGCTCTAACATTTTTCTGCTTTGATAATCAGTTAATAAGCTCTTCCTATGTACCTGCACAACTTTTTGCAGTGCTTGTATTCCGTCTCTATTACCATCATGCCTGACACAAAACTACCATCTACAGTCTATTGAAAATGATGTTGCAGGCACAAATAACTTTTCAGCCACCAACTACCTCTATACAATGACAGCTGTCATTGAAGAGACTGTTTCAACAGATTAGTATGTGCAAGCAGTTCAGGCTAATACTTTCTTATTATATAAGCAAATCGGAATTAAACCACAACATTAAGTGTAAATTTCTATTTCCTGTACAAATCCTTTACTTTACAAAGAGAGCATACATTTATACTGTGTGGGAAAATTATGGTCAAGCTCTTATTTTAAACAGGGAAACTTGAAGCACTTGAAGTTGCAGTTTGGGAATGCTTGCACTTTAAATTGTGTTGAAGCAAGCTTGATCATCATCATGTAAATTCAAGGCAGACCAAGTCCTTACATGTTCCTGCCACATTTTGTGGATGACAAATGCTCCTTGTAAGAAATTATTAAAATCCAAACCTATGAATGTACAGTATTTTTCTTCCATGGACAAGACTACATGGGCTTGTCCATTTTAGCGTTATCTTAAATTTTCTGCTACCAGCTTAATAATATGTAAATGAATGCCTGCCCTGTTAAACAAATGCAGGCCTGTCAGACCTGCCAGCTTTGGAAACTGGCTTTTATAATATTTTAAACCCTTGCTAATTGCTTAGTAAGATTTGTGAAATCCAGTTTCTGGTACTCTGTACCATGTCTGAAGAGACATCTTAGGTCTATTCTGTTTTTTAAAACTGATTTAAAATGCAAAATTTTAACCCTTTTACCTTTGCCACTACATATGCAATTGTGCAGAATGTTTATTATACTGCCAATCTACTGTGTTGTTTGTATCTTTTGCTGTAATCTGATTATGTCCTTTGTGAAGTATTACATGATGATGCTTACTAGCAAAAGTTTTATATGAACCAAAAAATGATTGATGGATTAAATAGCATTCTCTTTGGGATATCTATCTATTTTTGTAACCTTGATTATGTAATCTCCATCTGAATAAGGCATCATCTTGAAACACAAAAAGAGAACACTTCTCGAAACAAAATGGCTCAGTCTAGGAACTTAACTAGTAATTAATTGTGGCATTTTATCTTGCCTGATATATTATTACATTTCTTTTCTTGTTTCTATTTTGTTTTTGTTTTGAATTAATTTGGTCATAGGCCAAAATGAAAGAAAACTTCTGACTTGGCAGTCCCAGTCACAGTGAGGCATTATCCAGGCATATTACAATTGGTATTAAGGAGCCCCAGTTGCATTTCTAGACAAACTTCTGCTGAATAATTTGTTGGATGAAAGTCCTCAGTGTTAGTGTGTCAGAAAGAGGATGTGCATTGTTTTTCATCATGGCACTGTTTTTTTTTTGTGTGTCCTATTACTGAGCTTTCCCTTTTAATTAGCTTGTTGATTCAGTGGGCCTGCCTTGAAGTGATGTTACCAGCCCAGCACCTCACAGCGCAGAAAATTGCACTGACAATCATTGCTAAGCATGTCAACTTGGACCAAACCATGTGAAGATCTTCAAGAGACTAACGACTTGAGCAAACAAAACAAACAAAACTTTTCAGCAATAGGATACTGGTTTTGGCTTTCAGTTTGATTTTGTCCTATTTAATGTTATGAAATACTGTAAAAAGGTACATTTAATGCAAAAATTCTGCTGACAACATTCATGATTTTTCTGCCTTGGCCCAAAAGAAACTCAATACCGCTTCAGTTCAGTATGCAAATTCAGTCATCCTATTGAACAAGTTACTCACCATTAACCATTTTTTAGTTATTTTACTTTAAAACTGAAAGTGGACTTGATAGAGTTTGGTTGTTACACTGATGAAGGTGTCAACTGTCACAACTCATTTATTCAGTATTTTTCTGCTTCATTTCATTATTTTTCAAACAGATGCAATGCATGTAAAGCTGTAAAAACATTTCAAATCATGTTGTTTCTGTACATTAAAAATAAACATTTCTTTTTTTCTATTTACAAAAATGAGCATCTTAATGTTAATTGAAAAGTGTTAAGGTGAAATTATTAGTACTTCACTAATATTAATTTGTAAGCTTGAATCCTTGCGTGGGTATAGTCTCTGTGTAAAATTGCATTCTTTTTCTTTGTGTACTCATGAGTTTAACATTTTCGGACTCTAATTTTCAGCTATAATGTTGAGTCAATTGATGGCAGTCTAAATGTATTTATTTATATGTGCCCTCCCATTAGAGGTGAGTTGCTGTTTTGCCAGGGTAGACTTGAGGGCCCCAGAGAATTAATTAAAATTAACCAGGCACACAAAATTAACTTTTCAAGTTGAGGTCAAGTTTACCAAGACCTTTTGTTCCAATATCTTGATAGTACTACTGTGATCCTAAACAGACTCACAGATTTAAATCCTATTAGAGAAAACTGAAACAATCTTACTTACATGTTGTGAAATTCAATAACATTCAATTAAAATAGTTCCTTTTAAAGTTTAACTTTGTCCTCCTATATCAATATTTGTGAATGTTTTTTTTAAGCAAATGTATACAAAGAAGTAGCATATGCATTGTTCTTATTGTAAATGTGTTCATATTTAATGCGAATGATTTACTTAAAATTATTAATTATAGGAAATGAGCGATGCAATCAGAAGTCACCCTCTTCTTCGTCTCAGAGTTCAGACTTTCTGATTCCTTCAATTTTTACTATAACTCCTTCAATTTACCAAAATGTTAATAGGTAATTATTAACTAAAGTCTGGTGGTGTAGGGATTAGCACTTGTATGGAAGAAGCTTTAACATTTTCAGCTGACAGCTTTCATGTAAAAGGCTTAAGCCTGAAAGTCTTGTCATGCTGAACATAACTGAAGTGCATTTTGGAAGAGCTGAAAGGGAAAGTGGGATTCAAAATATTTTACTGACTTAGAAAATGCGGTTTAAAAGACAATGGTAAAAGCATGTATAAAAAAGAATTTCACCAAATGTGAAGTGGAGGTCCTACTTAGTGAAATGGAGGCAAGGAAAAATTTACAATTTGGTGACTTAGGCAGTGGTATGAGCAACAAAAGGAAATTGTTGGAATGGAATTCAAATGTTCAAGTTCAGAAAGTTGCACAGTGCCCGAAACAAAAAGAAGTGGTCAGATATCAAAGTCCATGTGAAAAGGTGAGTGGCTGAGTGTCATACGTACACAGTGAGGAGAAAAAAGCTCTATGTCAAGATTAAAGTCGAAATGTCAACTTTAATCTTGAAATTTACACTTTAATCTTATAGTTTATTTTGCCATTAAAGTAGAACATTTTAAAATCGATGTTTAATTTCAGAGTTTTTCAAATAACATTGTAACTAAAGTATAGGTTAAATGCTTACTATTCTGTGTGTTCCCTGACCCAGTTGTTAATCGCTATGTGCTTCTTAAATGGGCTTTCTCTTACACTGACAGGAGAGCGCAGGCAGTGATCACCACACAGAATGCATTACATTCATCATATTGCAGATCTCTGAACATTTTAGAATACAAAGATGTATACTTGATATCATTTTCATTGAGAAATGCTTTAAAGCATGTTTTAAACATGTGGGGGCACGGTGGTGCAGCGGTAGTGATGAGCTGAAGTTCTGTCCAGGATTTGTTCCGGCCTCCTGCAAGATCCTTACTGTGATATGTGCATCCCTGGTGGAATAATTTATTGCAGCACTACTGTCTCTGTCAAATTTACCAACTTCCAATTCCTGTCCTTCTGTTTACTTGCTCCAGGTAACCAATCGCCATACTGTAATAAATATAACACCAGCTGTAAGCTTAGAATGCCTATTCTTTAAAACTTTTAAGGAACATTGAAAAATCTTTGTTGTGTTTAATTGTTGTGTTTAATTGTTCCATCCATCCACCCATCTAGGGTTGCCCCAGTCCCAGCAAGTACAGAGCACAAGGCAGGAGCAATCCCTGGATGGAGCACCAGCTCATTGTTATTGCTGCACCACTGCAGCACCACACATTTAGTTTTTAACAGTACACATTATTTAAATGAAGTTAACAATTTATATGTAAAATGTAATATACAAACTCTAAGCACCGGTTTATACTTCACGCTCAGAATGCATATATGTTCTAGTAAGGATACCTAATGCTTAATGTAGTTAAGCTATTGTAATAGGAGAAAATAGGGTGAAATGACACCTTTTATTGGCTAACTAAATAGACTACAAATGCAAGCTTTCAATGCAGCTAAGGCCCCTTCATCAGGCAAGGCATTCATGCATTTTCAATCCTCCATAATGCATTGCTGTGGAGGTTAAAAGACTATCCCAACAGCACTGGGCACAGCTCAGGATTCCAGTCCTTCACAAAAAAACATACACCCACAGTTAATCAAACCATGCCAGTGGTGTAAAGTCACTAATTAACCTAAAAGACACATTTGTTGGGGAGAAAATCCATAGTACCTTGAGAAAAAACATGCAAGTATCGGGTGAATGTGTAAAGTCCACAGAAATTGTTACTGCACTGAATAATATATTTTAAAGCATTTAGGTCAGTAGAATGTGTTGCTTTTAATGTACATTTTATTTTTGATAGGTAAATGTCCTTGAAGTAATATCAGGTGACAAATGGATGACAGGAAAAATCAGTTAAAGCTTATCTTATTATTGGCCTTCAAGATAGCAATTCAATTTGAATAGTGCATCTCACATTTTTATATATAATTATCATTTCCTGGCATTTTAAAAGATTTCCAATTCAATCAAGAAGATAATCTGTCTAAAATGATGTTTGTGGACTGAAGTGAAAAGGTGAATTAAAAGCTAGCAAACTGTAAAACAAGAGCAATGAGCGAGAGAGACCAGAGGCAGTTGTAACACTGAACATATGAACAGAACACTTTGAATTTCTCCAAGCGGACACAATCATAAGTGACAGTACTTCTGTCCATATCCTTGTTTAATTTTTGTTACAGTTTGTAACTGTACATTGAAAGGATTTAATCAATCACAATTTTATTAACACAGGTAAGTTTTAGAGGGTATTTCTAGAGGGTGTAAATAAGAAATCCATTATACTTGTGACATCCAGTAAATAAATATGAAAATGTAGTGCTTACAATTCTCAATTTTACAATAGCTAATTACAGCATTTCTGCTCCTTCCATGAATTCTAAATTGTGTTTAGTTATGGTTGTCTAAATAAAGGTCAGTTGTAACCATTTTAATTTCATGCCAAAATTTCTGTTGTGTATAGAATATAGAATACACTAAAACATAATGTATTTAGTATAAATTCTATGTTAATTTGAAAAAAAATTGGTACAGTAAGTGGAACTGACATTGAACACTAGAACCCTGATTTTATGCTTAAGTCAGTTATCAGGTCGAGTTTCTATACAGGGCATTGTCACTGATATTGTAGCTAATACTTTATGTTTCCTGTAATCTTATCTTAAATCTTATTTAATTATAAAGCAAAGTATATTAATTGAAAGGTAAAAGCTGAGAGGGGAAAATCAAGTTAATGCTTGCTACGTGGCCAATGTCTATCAAAATGAATTGAATTCTAACAGGATGGAAAGGAGAAACTGGATAGTCTTTCTCTGGATACCAGTACCTAACATAACTTATTTTAGAACATGAAAACATCCATTCAATTGAAAGAACATTTTGGTTTAGCCCAACAAAGCTTGGGAATCAAGGTTTGAAGTTCACTAAACTCCTACTCACTATCACACTACTTGTTTATTATTTCCATTTATCAATGACCAGCTCTCCCCAGCAGCTTTGCCTGCGTAGTAGTGACACAGGACAAACTTTAAAAATCAATTAAAAAGTAATAATTTGTATTGATAAGGATTTATATTGATAGCTTTCATCGCTTTTGTTATCAGGGGAGAGAATGTAGCTGTGATCTCTTTGCCAAAAATGTAAAAGGTTGGCAAGGTATCTCTGGCCAAGCAGAAAGTAGGTATGCTGCAAGGTCAAACGTTACCACTGTATCTGATCGTGTTCAGCTCTGATGGGGTGGGTGTGATATCTCTGCCAATGAGCAGGTACCCTCTAAAACTCACGTAGCTGTGATTTCTCTCTCAAGAACATCAAACATAACTCTTCAACAATCTCTAGATCATAATGTCTGCTGAACAAACTGGTATCACTAGCTAAGCTAACCTGTGCCAAGATGAAGAGCGACTCTAACGGATGCTTGTGTGTGAGTGAGGATGGCCCCGTCTGGCTCCCTACTCCTAAGGTCCCGCCTTCCCCTCCCCTCAGCCCGTAGCCTGTGTCTTGGATTCTTGCGAAAAAATCGGTGCCGCAGCCAAACTATAATATTCCAATGACAGCAGTCACAAAATCAACCGCAATGTTCAAGCAAATTATATAGAAAAACCCGATCTAAATCTGTTAAGTAGTTCGCTTGTGAAAAGTAGACAGACAGACATACAGATGTTGGATGTTTATATAGAGAGAGATTATCTGTGTGAATGGTTTCTAACATTCTGCCTATGTCCCCAGTAGTAATGAGTGAACCCTGTTGAATTTGCTTTACCGTGAGTACAGCAAAATTATTTAAATATTCGGGAACTTTCCCAAACTATGTAAAATGCATTGAAGTCAATGGGAGATTAACTAATTTTGTGTGGATTATAAAGGTGCAATGGTCTTTTAAGTGTCCTGAAGAGCCAGTTATAATAATAATTATTACGGCCAAAAATAAGATCAGTGCTTTAAGGCAGCAGTGCAAATCGCTGCATTATCATGCCACAAACAAGAAAAGACGTAGACAAAACAAATACCACAAACAAAATATTAAAAAACACTGAAATACAGTAAACATTATAGTCACATCTACATCAGAATTATATCCTGGTTTTTACAAAATAGTGCAGTGGACTCAGTGGAGTTCATAATTTGGAGGGTTTTCTGATTATGAATATAAAGGAGAGATTTCACTTTTTGATTTTTAATAAATTTGCAAACGTATATTACTGAATGCAGATTAGTGGTCAAAAATGGCATGTTTATTTAAAATTATATCTACAACACAGTAATGGTCTAGCATAATGTATATTTTTTTGATAAGTTACTTTTGAAACAAAGGGGTTGTTAGAGTATAAAATAACTGTCACGGCTCTTTTTGAATTTGAAGCTCACCTGTGCATTGATTGAAGAGATCCCTTGCTGCCTCCAACGTCCTTGAAAATTGATATAGAATAAGTGAAGACCTCACAGAAAAACTGTATGAAATTATAGTGTCCTATAAGCATCTCTTAGCTGTTTGTTAATAGGAGTGAAAGCTATATTTAAAAGCAAGTTAAATATATCCATCTTTAGTGCCATATTTCTTTGTCCTAATATTTCACCCATGGTTACTGGGGAAGGATATATTGGCCACAATTGTAAAAGAATACATTCTCATAAAGCATGCACCACCTACTTGATATACTGTAGCATGTGAGTGCAATGACTTTGCTGATGTTATGCTTCAGCTAGGGCTGCTGTCTTGACTCAGGTTATTGTTTGTTTAATCTTTTTATTGATTTTTTTTAATATATATTTTGGTATTGTGTTATTGATTCTATTTTTGGTTTTGATTTTTTCATATTTCATATATTTGATGTTATGTTAATTTTTCATTTGGTTGTCTATTAAATATTTTAGCATTGCCCCAGATAGTATTTACAGTTGCACTGGAGCTTTGGTATTGCATTGGTGTTCTGGATTCCTGTTTTGGGATTTTTTTTTTAAATTGCTTTAATTGGATTTTCTAGCTTTTGACCGCCACATCTCGTTTGAAGGTTCTGTTTTTGGCATATTGTTTATTGGATTTATTTACTTTTGTTGAAACCTATTGCTGCTCCTCTACTTGCTTTGATTTTTCATGCTCTTCTTGAATCTTTAAATATAAAAAAATGCTTTGACTGTCCTGGGACCAGAGGTTTCATGGTTTTCTATTCATCCTTTCTGGACATTTAGAACTTTTGATATTTAAAAGACCCATTTGGGCCTACACAGAGAGGAAGCTTGCTATTTAATTTAAGACTAAGCTGCCTGCCAAGGGTGAGGCCTGTCTAGTGCATCAAGACTTGTAAAAAGTATAAGTTTTGCCTTTTTTGTGCTTTTGAGATCTCTTATTTTTGTGCAAATAGGAAATCAACAGCTGAAGCTCTCTCCTTACCTTTAGCTTTGTGATTAAGTGGCTTCTTTTCTTTTTTGTATATTACTTTGTTTCTTTTGGTTACTGAAGCTATTTAAGCTATTTTTGTTTATTTCTTTCTTTTAGTGTTGGTTTCAATAAGATCTTTCTTTTTTGTTATTTTGTAAGTATTTTAATTGTGTTAATCTAATTTATGATTTTCTTGTCCCTTTTTATGTTCAGTCTAGGGGCGGTTGAATTCCTGCATTTCAGGTGAGCAGTAAATGGAGCTGTTTCCTGCTGTTTATTTAAGTACTGAGTGTTGAACTGAGTATTTCTCTAAGTATTGGGTGAATTTCTCTATGATGATAGCTCCTTTTGCTATTTCTTCTTAATGTGGTTTTGCCTTTTAGATAATTCCAAATGCTTTGTACCTGTTGTTGTTTTCTTACCGTTTTGTTTATTTAAAACTTTGTTTGCCATTATTTTGCTTTTTCATGACTAAATGTAGTTTGGGTGTATATATAGGTTTGGTTTATGCCTAAATATATTTTGACTGTAAGTAACGGTTAGGACTTTTGTAGTTTTAGTATACTGTACTTACCCTTCATAGATTTTTCTTAATATGGCCCTTTCTTCTTTATTTATTTTTTTTAGGCTTAACCCACTTATTATTTTGATTGTAACTGTTAACATATTTATTCAGTTTAAGGAAACGGTGATGTGAGATTGACAGTTTCCTTTTCTTTTCCTTCTTTGTATCAAAAATCATAAAAGCATGTAAATACTTACAATTTGAAACCATGTTAAAAAGCATATTTAAAACAGTATGGAGAAGATAAACAACATTTTTAACAGTAGTAAAAAGAGTCTTTACTTGATGTGTTGATTCTGAAACAAAGGACTCTAATAGGTGAAAAGATTCAGTAATAATTTACCTAAATCAAACAAACACTTTAAGCATCGTTCAGTCTTAAGAAAAGGGTTTACTGCTAGACACACACAAATCCCCATGCTCTGCTAGGGTCCTGCTGCAGCTCCTAAGATGTGTGTGTGCTCGTTGCATTGAGCAGGCTGTTTTCATAAGGTTACATATACGTCATAATTTTTCTCTTAACAAGTGTAATTTCTCTGAAAGAACAAAATGATCTTAAAAAATATCAGGAAGGTTAATTTTGAAACAAACGTCATAGGCAGCTTTGCTAGTACAAACCACAGAAATAAACTTAAAGTGTCTTAACATTGCTGCTGCATTATTTTCATGAGTCAGTGTATAAACATCGGTTAGAAGCAATTATGAACTATATAAAAGTATATTGTATTAGAGCCCATAAGTCAAGACTGCTGCTTTGTTTTAATTTAACCCTTAGCAGTCATCTTCAAAATTTTAACACCCCAGAAACTCCTACATAGGTATAAATCAAAGAACAGATCCTGAAAAAAACTAAAAATAAATTTTGACAATGGACAGAGAATGAAACCTCTTATATTGTGTTGAAGAAAAGACAGTCACAACTGTGCCATTTTTCAGCAGTACCTATTAAAAAGTGTAAATTATCAATATTAAAACAAGTCTAATTCATCTTTGATAGTGTTTTACTTCCCTTTAATTTCCTGTTCTGTGGATTGAAAAGGCAGAAAATAATAGACAGGGAGATGGATGAGGCAAACAACAGAAACAAAACCAGCAACATCAACAAAACACAAAGTCAAGCAGAACATGAAAAAAGTCTTTTAGCTCTGAAAATTATTTAGAAATTACTCCAGAAGCTTGTCACAAGCTGCCCCCTTATATCTGAGGGGGAATCCAGAAATTCCCACAATCCTACAAGTATGGTTAATCAGTTCACTGAGTGGGGTTAGGCTAAGTTGATCGAGAGTGTATTTCTTGTGTTTATTCCACAATCGTGAAAGTGACTTTGACATTTTTTCTCTCTCCAAGCTACCATGGCACATTTTCAGGAGACAATGATGACTGCGGCTTTCAACACTGATGGATTTGTACATAAAGAATTTGTTCCCAGACTGTTAATCATTGACATTACATTGAACTACTAAGGCATCTACAGGAAAGCATCAGGAAAAAAATGTCTGGAGCAGTAGTGCACACAAAACTGCTTTTTATGCCATTCGAGCACATCTGGACATACCGGGTTGACCAAAAACAATGTGGTGGTTGCTTTGCCCCCACCTGTATTCGGCGGACCAAAAATTAAAATTAAGACAGAAATAAAGAAGATTTGCTACTGTGGTAGAAATCCAGCAATAAGAGGACAAAATTGTGGTACAGACTTGAAATGAGATGGGGTTATGGTAAATTTAAAACATGATAAAAAAAAAAATAACATACCCAAAACAAAGTTGAAATGAAATTGTACATAAATCAAAGCTTCAAGCATAGGACCAAAGAAAAAATGTATTTCAGTGATAAAAAAACACTTTCATAACTTCATAAATTCATAACAGCTGCCATGGGAAGAAAGTATTTCAGGCACCCATTGCTGGATCAATTATGAATTACTCTTTTATTAATCATTGTGTGCATGTACAACCTCATAATTTTCTGGCTTGCCATAGTGAGTAAGTGCTACACAAAGGAAAAAAGTAATCCATTTACTAATGCAAAAAATTATACTTCAGAAACAGTAAGGAAGTAATTAATTGAAGAAAAAAATAGTACAAGTAATTATTTCTGAAAAATACCATTCCTAAATGTTATATGATATTTTAAATATTTGTCAGTCTCTCTATACATGTTTTTTACTTCTTAGTCAATTCAGGATTTCAGTGAGTTGATGCCTATTTCAGTATAGAAAGATTACAAGACAGAAATACATGTTTAATTATTTCAAAGATGTCAATCATCTTAACATCATATTTTTGAAGGAAAATAAAGATCCTGATAAAACCTTTGTGGGTATGCAAATTCCTCACCAAGGACATTACCTGCAGGATGAATGCCGGTCGTTCATGGAAAGTGTGAATTATGCCTTAGATTCAGTAAAATCACACAGTTGTTGAAATGCTGAGTTCTATGTTTAAATCATTGTATTTTCTTTTTAATTTATTTTACAGTTAAAAAACAGAATGTTGCATTGGCTGCATCTGAAATAACTGTGTGGCACTATGATAACATTAAAAGATTAACAACTATCTTTTTGGTGCTGTACAGATAAATAGTACTATTTTTTTGTATATCAGAAACCATAGCACCATAGCATCATCACAGAGTCTCTAAGTAACAGAGCAAACCTTAAATACTGTTTAATCTGTCACAAGTCTTCACTAGTCTCAAGACACACACAGTAGCTGATTGGTAGATCTTATTCAGCTCTCTTGAAATCAAAATACTGTCTCCTGTCAAAGTCGGTCTTAATCTTGAAAAGCACTGAAGCAATAAAAAAATCCCATGTTAACTGAAAAATTATTTTACAGCTCAGTCTTTATCATTTTACTCAGACCTTAGATTTAATAAATGACAAAAGCTTTTGTTATGGATGTGGATATATGAAGTTAGCAATCAAAAGCCTAAAAGTATTTTTTATTTACTTTTTTCAGATTCCTTTGTATAGAGCTAAAGAGATTTCATAGAATTATATTCACTTGTTCAGTAAAGCTTTACAATATGGCCTGTTAATAAGGCATTCTGATTATTTAAAATATATTTAAAAGCAATTTTTAATTAACAAATAGTATAATATTATTTAATGTTATCTGCCCACATTACTTTAAAGTTTGGTTTATTGTGAGGAAACATTTTTCATTTTTAAGGAAACTTAATGCTGTAAAGTTCTTTAGACTTTTCTTTATGGTGTGAGTGCCACATTCAGAGTTTAATTTTCAGCCTAGTTACTTGATCTTCTTGCATCTATGTTGGTTTCTTAATATACCACAAAGATGTGTCTAATAGGCTGATTAGTGACTCTAGGTTTTCTGATATTAGTAAAAATGAATGTGTTTTTATGAAAATACTCTGATGGTGGCTGGGATATGTTTTGATTCCAAGTGATCTGATAAAGTGACTTTGAACTGGATAATCTATAACATAAAGTTCAATACTTTTCAAATTAAAGTTATCTCTTCATTATTATGGTATATAGTAGTTTACCATATAAAATTTATTTCTAAAATGTAATATTTTTATGCATTTTAAAAAATAACCAGACCTGTACTTCCACTCTAAAATGGCAGTGATGGTTCCAGGGTCCAAACATGGATAAAAAAAAACGCCTGTAGACTGATCTAATATGTTCACATAGAAGCAGCAAAGTATTCAATTTAAGCAACTACGCCTTCCGTGTTTCTGAACTGTTGCCTATGATATTAATATAAACTGGAAGTAATACATTTTATCACAAATTCTTGATACTATTTTCTTGAGGTCAGGATAAGTTTTCTTATCGCTGTGATGGGTGTATTTTTAACTATACCAAATTTCCATAGCTTCAGGTTGCATTTCATGCTACTTTTGTCTCTGCAGTTCTGTTTCTTCGATGTATTTTTTTGTGTTGGCGTGGAAAAAATGATGCTCTATACAAATGTGTGCCAAATCTGATATAGTGGCCGATCTGTCAGTATGCCCTGAAATACTTTTAGTTAAGTACATATCTGCCATGATTTATAATGTGAGTCAGCACCAGCAACACATGCGCTCTCATGTCAAGTTTTTTTTTTTTTATGCCAGGTTTTCTGAAATAATTTTTTATGGGCAATCCTCGCACACATACATAATCACATACAGACACAGTGCTATAATTATTTTCTTAAACAATGGCTATTTTTCGCCTATTATATTCTGTGTGGCGTTTAAAGATATAGAATCTCTGTGTGAGATTTGTGCTTGTTATGTGTTGATAAGGAGTGCGCACAAGAGTTTCATTTTGTTTTGCATACATAACAATAAATCTGAAGTGACCTGCCTACGCTGCACTGCATTTTTTATAGAAACCTTAGATTTTTGAAAGAGACAAGGGGGCTTATGAATAAACGGTGCATACGCACAAAAATGTTGTGTACGCCTGTTTCCATGCACACTTCTAGATGTATAAAAACTAAACTTGCCGTAAAGCAATGCACATTTTCACAGGAGCCTCACACCATGCGTACGCAAGTTTCCACTCAGTTGTTGCAAAAGGGCTGCACCCAGTGTCAAAGCAATGCTACTGTTTCTGTGCGGTTTCCGTTTCTGTTTCATATTTGCACCCATGACGACACCTTTATCAAATACACCAAAATTAATTGCATATCAATTTACAAATGTAATTCACTTGATTGTAATCATTCTGTAACAATATAATGGTGCACAGAATGGCCAAACTATTTCAATTACCATAGCTGCTTTAGCTATTATGTTAGAAGACATCACAAATTGATGAATTAGAAGAGAGCATGCATTTAAAGTTGAAGATGACTGGCTTGGAAGTCAATTTTGATTTCCAAGATCTGTCCTCTTAGAGCTGTGAGCTGAACTCTCACATGCTTTCCAAAGGCAGACTTTGAGGAATTGTGCTCTACCTGCTCCTTTGCAAGTTCTGTCCACTGTCGGGTTTTTAGCCACAGGAGCTTTTCAACATGAACTTGCTGACCAATTAGATATTTCACAAGCATCTATTGAGTTGCACTATGCCAGCTGTATGGGATGGTATTAGATAGATAGATACTTTATTAATCCATTATTTGCTTGTCATCCAAATATTTAAGATTTCCTTACACTACGGTTGAACTGGCAAACATGAAAGCACAATTTGCAGCAATGTCCCATTTTCCAAATGTAATCGGAGCGGTCAACTACATGCACATTGATATTGCAACAGTGCTGGACAAGTTACATCAGCCAGGAATGAATCACCAAAAGAATCAGCTGTCATTACATCATTTATAGCAGGGAAGCCTATAAAAGCAACAACTCCGCACAGTCACAGGTGCTTTTCTCAACTAGTGCTGCAAAAGTCAAGCAATCCCTTTAAGAATAGTGAGTCACTGTAAAGAGCAGAGAATCAATCTGTTGTGGCACTCAGCACCATTACTTCACTATAAAGATACCTTCTGAAAATGAATTTGCTTATGTAAACAAAACGAATTTCCACTCTATTAATGTGCTGTTCAATTGGAAGGTTGCCGGTTCGAATAGCATAAATGCTAAAAAAAAGGACTCTGCTCTGTTGGGCCCTTGAGCAAGGCCCTTAACCTGCAATTGCTCCGTCCTGGGTATGACGCTAATCTGCATCCATCCCTGCATGTAGGCCCTCCAACCTGCAGGGAAAAACTTTGGGGTTGGTGGCAGAATTGGCACTCCAGCCACCATAAAAACCTCACACTGTTCCACTCCATCTGAACTAGTGTGGTGCTGAGGTATCACCCATTGCATGGCTGCACTTGGGTCCTAATCTGGATCCTGAGTTGGTGTCCGTCAGCACACAGCCAGATGGGCACTCTGTGGTTTCTGAGGCAGATGTGTGTGTACAGCCAGCGCCTAAAGATGTGCTGGGCACAGAAGCACCATCACTGCCTGAAGTCGTGTCATCAGCACGAGGGGCAGCTTTTGTAATAGTCTGAAACAGAATAAACAGACAGTAGGCTGTGACTCTCCTTTTCATGGCGACTTTGATATCTGCCCACTTCCTTTTTATTTTGGGTACTCTGTGACTTTCTAAACTTTTAATTTCAAGTGTTTCTGCCATGCTGTATCACTCCATCAATTTCATTTTGTGCTTACACCACTGCTTAAGCCAACAAATATTTGAAATTCTGGGAGGAGTTGTGGTGAGGCTGTAGGCATGTGCACATACATTAAATTTCACATGGATTGGGATTTATAAAGGGGAAGTGCATGGAACTTGGCGTACACACAGTTATATGCATCTGGATTTTTTTGCGCATACGCACATTTCCACTTCTGTCCAGACACCATGTTTTAGAGTGAATTCTATACACGGCATAGACATATACATGAGGCCCAAAGCCAACTGCATGTCGATACCAATCAACACTCAGCATTATGCACTACAACAAAGGGCTTGATATTGTCTTCCACAACACTTTGGGAAGACTCTAAATTGAAACTGTTTTTAGAATAACAAGTTATTCTTGTTCATCAGCAGAAAAACAGTCCCAAGCCATGACATTTTCACGATAATGCTTAAAAGTAGAGAGAAGGTTTATTTTGATGGCAGGCAGTGTATAAATCTTTATCTAATACAAAATTTTATTGTTATGGCAAAAAAGAATTCATTTTAAAATCCCTTCTTCAAAGAACATTCTTTGAAGAACTGTAATGGGATCAATATGATCTTTTGCAAAGTTAATATGAGAAGGTGACCTCTTTTAAATTGATGTTCGGCTTGTGTCATAGTGTTGAGGTATAGACTTGGACATTATTTTCAGCAAGAACATTGAAGAGATCTTTAGATGTGGCCGTGGTTTTTTATTGACATCCTGTTTAACTTTTTCTTTGCTCTGCTGAATTATTTTTAGAGAACATCCACACTTGGGTAGATCAAAACATTTTTAATGCTATTTGTACTCTAATATAAAATGCCATATAAAATTCACAATGATTTCATAACCCTCTGCAGACTGGTGAGCATCTGTAAGTATCTTTCTGATGTCATCAATGATGTTACAATTTCACTTTATATTTCAATCCAGCAATGACTCACTTTAGGTTTGGCCATTTTTATTTTGTGCTGTTTGACAACTTCTCTCACAACTAACTGTACCTTTTAATGCTAGAAACAGTTTGCGATTTTTATTTATTCCAAGAAAGCATTTCTTTTCTGTTCTTTTGCATTTTAAAATATTTTTTAAATAGTTCATGTTTCATTTGATTTCAACTATCAGAAATAAAAGAATTTCCATTCTTAAAGCTGCATAGCATTTTTGTGATATTTCAGTAATCTTTCAGTCTGCAAAATATTCACATTTTCACTTGATGATTACTTCCTAGATGTATAATCATCTGGAGAAGTTAGATGTTAAAGCAGCAATTCAATTTAACACAATTCTGTTTCATCTTGAGCATAGACAGCAATATGCCTTAAAGTTTCCCGCATGCCATTCATTCATCATGTCGAATGCCAATCATTTTAGTCTTTGAACTGGCTGGTCTGATGAGGCTATATACAAAATCCTTTAATCCAACAATTGCTTGACATTTGGCATGACCGAATTGCCAGCTCTATAATGGTACTATAAATTTCAGCTGTACTCTGCAGCTACTCGGTTTGGCCATATGCCATCTCTAGTACATATCATTCAATAATTAGACAGTCAGTTGAAGTCAAAATCAAAGCAAGGAAAACAGAACAGAATGCAGAATGCCATTCTGTGTGTCTCCTATTGCTCAGAAAAGCCATCTATGTCAATCACTTGTTACTTGAAAAATCCCTCTATATCCACCCCATAAGCCTTACTTTAGTAAAGACATTGTGGCAAAAAAATATTTTAGATTCTTACATAGTAGTAAGCCTTGCATCAACAGTATAACATATTTGTTTTATACTGTATACATTTGTTAGTGACTGTAAACTATTCAAGAGTGATATGCCAGTCAAACCCAATCCAGTAGTTTAAGGAATATCTAACTGAAGACCAAATATTCATAAATGAGTGTGTAACTTCTCACTGCAAGATCACTATGAATGGCTAATTAAAATATGAGATAACCTTAGCACAGTTCCTATTGAATGGCAGCCTGAAATCTGAAGTTCTCTCAGGATTCAGCTAAGAGACCAAGACCTACGAGAATTTGTAATGTAAAATCACAATGATTTTATTATGCAGTTAAACATAATAATGTTTAAATAAAGAGCAGGAGTGTAGTGAGAATTGCTCTCTCACAACTGCAGGGAGCTGGTTGGAGTTTCTATTTTTCCTCATATGCATGTGGACTCCCTTGGTGTACTTCAGTTTTCTGCCTTATCTTGGTGAAGTAAATATTTATGTTAATTGGCAGCTAAAAATTGCTCTTTGGAGTGCAAATGCAAGCATGAATTTCTCTGGCTATCGAAAGGCAATCTGTCCAAAGTGTTTTTGTCGGTTCCTAGTGCTACAACAGAAAAGAGGCTCCAGCTTCCCAAAATGTATAATGTGGCTTCTGAAAATAAATGAAGGAATGAAATACTTAGATGAAAGGGTCTAAATACTTACTGTGTAGTACATTATTAAGAAGAAGTGCTGTATGAGGTTGCTCAGTGGGAAGGCTGGTGCATTAACAAAATCACATACGGCACAGTCTAAGAAAAAAATTATCTGGATTGTTCCCTAGCTTTTACTTGGCTACACACAGCTTTTGAAATAGCACTAGAATGATGAATCAATAAGCACTCAGACTTTTACAGATGCTTTACCCTTTCGTGCCTTAATCAGCTAAACAAACAACTGTACCAACTCGGTTTGACAAGACAACAGATTTAACCACCAGCAAAATTAACTGATCATACTGACTTGTCAGAACATGAGATATTAGTTTAGGATGCAAATATTACCTTTGAATCAACAACATACGGTATTTTCAATTAATATTAGGTGTTTTAGTAAAGTTTTTTTGCATTGCTTTGCTTTATGAAAGTTTTGATTCTGTAATTAATGTGTTTACCTGTTTAAACAGATGTTATCTGTAAAATAAGTAATGGTTACAGTTTACTACATATGCCCTTTTCTTAATTACATTTTATACTTCTGTTCGTTTGAAACATCAATGGAGTGATTTTTCAGCTTTGCCTCAGTGAAGTTTCTTTATGTGCCCATCTGCTTCAGCACAGTTTGATCCCACACCCACCTACTTCTGTGGAGCGTTGAGCTAAACCATCCTGAGTCCTGAAAAACTTTAAATCCATTCCGATTGGCAGCTCCTGTTACAATGTTTGATAAAAGCAATCCTAGCTGACATATTAAACTCTCTTTTTTTAGTGTAGCCATTTAAATTGCCTCTTGTATGTACAAATGAACTGTAAAAGTGATGGTTTTGATTCAATCCCTGGTAGAGATCAATTTGACATGGGCAGTATGAATGAATCCAATCTCAGTTGTGTTTTTATTAGTATTACAGTGATGTACTGTGGCCAGAGTACTGCATCTCTTAATCATTAATTAAACTTGTCAACTACTCCCATTTTTATGTTTTTCTTTAATTGTGATTAAGACAAGAATAAATTATTGTACAATCTAAAAATAGAGGATAGTTAGTATATCATGTATGTACAGTGGATTCAGAAAGCATTCAAGATCCATTTACTTTCTGCACTTTATTGTGCTGTAGATTTATTTTTTAATTTATAACTTTGATTTTTGATTATTTTATATCCCATTAATTCATATCCCATTAATTCCCACTCAATAATCCATAATAACAAAGTGAAAATATGTTTTCAGAAAGATTTGCAAATTTATTAAAAGCCAAAAACTGAAATCTCATTCATAGAAGTATTTAGACCCTTTGTTGAGGCACTCCCAATTGTGGCCAGGTGAATTCTGTTTAAGTGTCCTTGAGATGTGTCCAGAACTTGATTGGGGTCCACATGTAGCAAACTAAATTGATTGGAGATTGTTTAGAAAAGCACACACCTGTACATATAAGGACCCGGAATTTAAACTCCTTGTCAGGACAAAAACTAAGCCATGAGATCGTAGGAACTCTCTGTAGACCCCCTCCCTAATATGAAATTGCAGTGAATTATAGATCATGGCAAAGGTATAAAACCATTCCTAAAGTTTTGAGTGTTCCAAGAAGCACAGTGGCCTCAATAATAGTGAAATGAAATAAAAAGCTTGAAACCACCAGGACTCTGCCTAGAGCTGAGCACCAAATTGAGCAGCCAGGCAAAAAAGGTCTTGATTAGGAGGTGGTCTGGTCTAATGAGGCAAAAAACTGAACTCTTTGGGCAGAACTCCCATGACTATGTCTGGCGATGACCAGGCACTGCTCTCCACTTGCCTAATACCATCTCTACGGTGTAGCATGGTAATGACAGCGTCATGCTATAGGGATGCCTCTTAGTCACTGGAAGTGTGTGTCTGGTCAAGCTCGAGGGAAGCATGAAAGCAGACAAATACAGAGAGGTCCTTACAGAATAACCTGCTTCACAGTGTGCACAGCTCCAGACTGGAGCAATAGTTCTTCTTTCAGCACGACAATGACATAAGACAACTTTGCATTTTAGACAGGTCTCTGACTGTTCTGGACTGAGTGGACTAGTGAAAACTCTATTGAACATGCATGGAGAGATCTGAACATGGTAATTTACATATGCTTTCCCTTCAGTCTAAAGATGCTTGAGAATATCTGCTAGGAAGAACTGGAAAACTGCCCAAATCCAAGTGTGCAAGGCTTACCCTAGAAGGCTCAAAACCATCATTGCTGACAAAAGGGCTTCTAGTGAACTAAGTATGTACTGTATATACTTATATGAATGAGAGATTTTAGTTTTCGATTTTTAACAAATTTGCAAAACCTTTCTGAAAAGTTGTTTCTATTTTGTCATTATGATTTTAAGTGTAGATTGATGAGTAAAATTGGTCAATTTACCTGTTTAAAATTAAATCTGTAACATAATGTGTGCAGAAAGTGAATGTGCCTGAATACTATGAGAATCCACTGTATATGTGCAAGTGTTTTCTGTTGCACTGTTTGGTGCTGCAAAACATTGAAGCCAATAAAAACAAAACTTCACCACTTAACCCTATCATAGTTTTCACATAGTTGTCAGGATTTTGGAGGCACTATCACATCTTTAACAAAGTTTTTGCACTAATGAGTATTCTTGGCAGTTTTGCTATAGTTTCTGCTTCCATTCCCATTTGCTTTTTGCTTGTTATGATATATCTCAAGGTGCATTTGGCTATTGGCCAGTGTATCTCTATTGCGTGATGAATGTGGCTACATACTGTATATTGTGTGACTTCATGGTCACTACTTTATATAATTACCACAATGCTGGAATAAATTTATTGCTGGTGCCTTGTTTGGAGAAAATAACAGTAGAAGCAACATTCTGATGATAGATACCCAAAACTCTTTTCTGAAGTTCGTTCCTAGCATTCATCAGAAGTCAATTTTTGTGACAATATTTTATCTCTGTTTCGGTTACCGTAGAACTGTGTGATTCTTGCCACTACTGACTCAATGAATAATATAAGATGATTCTTATTCATCACATTGCCTTACTGTTCTTTGAAGCCAAACTAGAATGAAGATCGTATGACACAAGCTCACCCATCTCCTGCAGCTAGCTCTGAAGCTGCTCGTTAGAATAGGCAATGCCAGGTTATACTGCTGCTGACTAAGGGCTCATATCACCCTTGGCTCGCAGAGTCCACCCATTACAAAGCCCTCCCTTTGAGAGGTCTTCTATCCTAGTGGCCACTTCTAACTCCTTGCAACGGCACACAAACTCTTCAAAATTAGGTTAAATTAGGTTACATAAACTTTATTTATCCCATGGGGAAATTCTGATAAATACAGCAGCAGAAACATAAAAACAAGGATACAGACTCACAAAACAGATAATACAGCCAATCAATCATTCAGTCAATCAATGAATCAATAAATACTGTAAATACTCGCGGTTAAGTTCTCCCGCACATAAATCGGGAGTTGATTTTAACGTATAATTTCTGGTACTTTATAATGTCGGTCGTATAAGTTTAATGCTGAAAACTCACGCTTTTGGTCTAAGAGATTATAATATGCTATCGCCCACCTGAGAGAATAACCACGGAGCACACTGCCTTTTTTTTCTATGTGGGTGCGGCATTGTACTGTATCAGTGCATGCTCCTAACCTCTCTCTCTCTCTATTGTGCCTACGTGACCACAAGGTAATACCCGAGCTATTCCGAAGCAATGTTTGCACTGATTTGTGTTTTTTGTATCGCACACTCTCATACACCTTTATTGTAAGAGCATCCCTTATCTATGATGGAGCGTTTGATCAGAAGAAAATATGAAGCTGGTTTTAAATTAAAAGTCGTTGAAGTAGCGAAAGAAATTGGTACAGTAACTGCGCTGCTGCAACAAACTTCGATGTGTCAGAGAAACTGATGCAAGATTGGAGGAGGCAAGAAGATGAAAAAATAAAATTAAGTGTCATATTTTTGAACGGAAGCATAAGTCGGGGTCTGATTTTATGAACGATTTTTTCGGGTTTCAACACCCGACTTATACATGAGTATATGCGGTAGATAAATAAAAATAAGTAAATATATATTGTGCAGATATTTTGAAATTAACTAAAAGAGTACGTAAGCAGAAAACATTGAATTGCCAGATAGCTGTAGGCAGAAAAGACCCCAGAGGCAGGAAAGAATGGACTGTTGGCTAAAAGTGCTCCAAGAGAGCAGCTCCTGCAGGGGATTTGGGGGCTGGGATTTTTCATAAGGGCATCCAATTTTGCCCTCATCCTCTTTTACACAACAGCTTCCAGTGTGTCCAGCATTCATCTTAGGATGGACTAGGCTTTCCTGATAAGTTTGTTCAGGCATTATGCTTCTTTTGAGCACAGGTTGGTTCTCCAGGAACTCCTTTAGTTATTCATTGGTGGGGTGGTCTTCAATTTGGCTTTAACAAAGGCACTGCAGCAAGGATACTGAACGTCGGTGGTGTAAGGTAGCACAGTAGGGATGTTGAGCACTGCGCTGCCAGGTGGGACACCAGGGATGTTGAGTGTTGTGCTGGCAGGTAGCACAGCAGCGATATTGATTGCTGTGCTGCCATATTGTGCAGGAGGGGTGTTTCACACTGCTGATCTCACGTTACATATTATGTTGGCAGGCTTACCTCATTGTGTCAAGCTGCAGAGGTAGAGGTCTGTCTTCCTTCCTGAAATGACACTTCAACACTGCTTTCCTTCTATCCTTTGAAGAACAACTCAATGGCCATGGACTTTCCAGAAGCCTATTTTCTACCCAGGCATTGTTGGACTAGGTATTTCACACGTTATTCTGCAAGAGAAAATTTTTTTTATTAATGATCTTAGAATTGTATTTTGTAGTGCTTCTAAACTGTTACATAACCTTAGGTAGGTAATGTCTAGTCCTATAATGTGTTTTTATTTTAAAAACAGGTATACTTTAATGGAGGCAGTCAGGAAGATGTTCAAGTTAGACATTCTAAGTAGGAAAACCAAGAATCTAAAACACCACTGGAAATGAAGGAGAATAATACTGGCAATTTTGTGACACTTCAGGCAGAAAACATTGATTTTTGTGGTAAGTGGTTACTACAGACAGCATTTATGTGCTATTTTTACTTTCATTCATTTTTCTTTGTGCTCATTTAACCTCCATCCCTTTCCCTCTTTTATCCTGTTTACTATAAGGAACTCAGATGTCATTTTAGGGCAAAAAGTATTGACTTTGTCATTCTGTTAGATTTTCTAATACCGGTATTTGCCTACTGTGCTAATTTTCTAATATTTAGAACAGATCACTGCAGTGAAACTGGTTCAAGCTGGTTAAATGGTTCATGACATGCTTCATTATGGATGTTGGTAGTTAGTTGTGCTTCAAATAGAAAGTTGTGTTGTTTGCAGAATTGATTTACAACTAATATGCACACATTATTTATAAGTGACATCCAAAGTCCTCATGAATTTTTAAAAAAATTGGAACATTCACTATTGGGTTAGAATGCTATGAATATAACACTCAGTCATTTAAATTATCAAGCCCAAGAACTTGAAATTGCTTTCAAATTCACATTTTAGGCTCTGTCTCGTCTATGTCTTCTCAACTTCAGTCACAAGTATTCTTTAATATTTCATCACAGTGTTCCAGGTAAGGACCTGCCAATTAAGAAGAATGGTTGCTTTGCCTATTGATTATCAACCCTTAAAATATGAAAATAATTATCGGTTTACAGTAATTCATCCCACCACCACCACTAATAGACCTAGTTCATTCAGTATCATTTCAGGTTTTACAGTGTCCACAAATTATTTTTTAATCAAAAAGTTCATGAACACCAAGTAATGCACCACTTACTGCATGAAAAGATATCATGAATTTCTGAAAATGTTTTTGCATGTTTTTTTAAATTTTTTTGTTGGTTTAGATAGATAGATTTAGATAGATAGATAGATAGATAGATCCTTGTTTGTCCAATTGTTGAAATTTGACTTTTAAAGAAGCTCAATAAATTAAAAATCATTACAACAGACAACAACAATCCTTGTCAAATACACACTAGAATTACTAAAAAGAAATACAAACTTCTAACTTGGCAAAAGATAAAAGAGCAATTACAGTCACAGTGAAGTGCTATATAAGCATATTGCTGTTGGTATAAAGGAGGCCCAGTAGTGTTTCCTGATACACTTTTATTGAATAATTTGAGAAAGAATGTACATTTTTTATTATGGCCATCAGTTCTGTCTTCATTCTCCTCTACTACTTACCTCCAGTAGGTCAAGAATGCATCATCTGAACCTGCCTTTTTAAATATCTTGTTGATTCAGTACAACTCACTTGAAGTGATGTTACTGGGCCAGCAAACCAGAGTGTGTAAAATCGCGCTGGCTGTCACTGGGCTAAAAAACATGTTAAGAATGTCACTATCCAAATTAGTGCTAGCATGTTGTACCGTGTTAGCCCTTATGAATGTAGTGAAAAGTCAAGCAAAATGACACCTTTTATTGGGAAAATTAAAAGAACACTGACTAATAAGGAAAAAGAGTCTGCTCTACCCTTTCTTATATTGTTCCACTGTGTTATGAGATCAGGCCCATCTATTACTGATGTGGACCCCAAAGTACTTGGACCAAAGCACCAAATTCTCATCCATTCCCTGAATAGTGACAGGATGTAGAGGACCTTTATTACAGTGAAAATCAATATTGAATTCCTTGGTTTTGCTAATGTTAAGATGCTGACAATTCTCTTTGCACCAAGGAACAAAGTTCAACTCCTGACTCCTATCCTCTGTCTCATCACACTTGTCAATGCATCCTATTAGTGCAGAATCATTGGAAAATTTAAAGTGATATGACCAAGTTTTATAATTTATAGTCCAAGCTGTACAGGGTCGAAAAAAAAAAGAGAGGGAACTGTTCCTTGTTGTGTTCCAGTGTTGCTCACATCCACATTCGAGACAAAGTTTTTGAGCCCCACAAAATGTGGTCTGCCTGACACAGTTCTTTATCCAGGACACCATAGACTCAACCATCTGCATATCTCGAAGCTTACCCCTTAAAAAGGGATGGATGGATGGTACTGAAGGCACTGGAGACTGCTTTTCCTGTGTAAAGCTTCCTCAGGTGTCTCCTCACTTGGTTATATATTGCAGACAGTCCACATTGATGGTCAGAGAGATGGACTCATCACTGGACATTCCAGTTGAAGTGATTGTAGTTGCTGATGTAGTAGGGTTGTTTTGCCGGAACTGGTTATTAGAAGAAGGTGGTGGTAGAAGGATGAAAAATCTATTTAAAAAATTGGTTTCAGGTCGTTCGCTTTATCCACAATCCTTTTTAATACCTGAGCCCTGGGTTGCTTGAGTCCAGTAATTATGCCCATCTAAACATGTTTGATGTTATTGTGAGCTTGTAATTTAGCCCTGTAAGCTTCCTTCCCTTGCACTTACAGTCTTTAATACTAGAAACCCTGAAGCCTACAAAAAAACTCGTAATCCTGGGCCACCTTAAATTCCTTCGCACCTTGCCATCAGCGTCTTTTATTTTGTATATGTGTCGATCAGCACAAGCAGCAAGCAGCCTTCAATCCCATCACCCCACTCCAAACCTCCCGGGCAACTCAACTTGGGTAAAAAGTTCTCCAGCTCAAGTCTTGTTGTTTGTATGGGTGTGAGGTGCCTGGAGTTGTATAAGGTAAAATAATATATCATTATTTGGAACACATGCATTTCATGTTTGTTCCATGTCGACAATGATCTATGTAAATGTAGGATGACAGGAAATGCAAGAAATGTTGGACACATACCTAAAAAAACTTTTTTCATGTTATAGTACTAACCACAAAATTTTGACATGAAGTGTATAGTGTGTGAAGACTGAAGTCCAAATATCAAATAAACACTTTCACAAAAGGTACTTGTATAACAAAACAAGCGCGCTTTTATTCAAAAATATAACTGAAGAAAAAGAAATCGGGTTAGGGTATGACACTGACACTACTGCTTGTGTGATGCAGCGGTAAGAACTGCTGACTCATAATCAAGAGGTCGCAAGTTCGAGTCTGGCAGCTTCCCAGAATTACCATTTTGAGTAGTTAGCTACTGTTATTGTTACTATTATACAATACACACATACATTTGATTTGAGTCTGTAACAGCCAATGTAAATGTAAAGGCTAGTGGTTTGTATTTTTCAGTTTTATTCTTTCAGTCACGTTCACTCTCCCCCTGATCTGACACTGCTGTTTTCAAATAAAGATGTGCTATAACAGAGGTGTATTCATATGAAGATGAGGGTTCTACATCAGTGAAATTGAGCAGAAGCCCTCCCTGCAAGAAACGTACACTCGCACATAAGAACAACGCAGCTGCACCAGGTGTAAAGGCAAAAGATGGCATCATTTGGATGGAGCAAGAGGTTGGGTGTTGTCCTGCAAGTAGATATTATTGGTCAATCTACCACACAGTTCTGATTGTGATTATGTTTTGTGACGGTCTTTATATGAAAAACATTTACATGTTACCTATATAAAAGCCAGATCAAATGTTATTTACCTTGATTTATTTACTTACTGTATCTTCCTACAGTGTAAAGTCACAAGTAGACTGTAGAGCTTCCTGTGTTTGATCGACACGGGCATGTTGACAAAGTACATGTGCAATGCCACTCCTTATTCAGGAAAAGATCCCAGCCATCCCATAGTAGAAAGAATTTCCAAGACTAAGGACCTAAAGCTAATGCAACCGTAATAACTGTTATGTAAAGTGCGACAGGAGGTTCCACCTGTAGCTAAAGTCATTTGCCTACTGAAGTTAGCATTGCACATGTACTTTTCATTGTTCCTTCCAATGTCACGTGGTTAAAGTTAACACATATTATAACTGCAGGGTCAGAATGATTCATTATTAGAATGTTGGTAAAAGACTGAATCACCAGATGTTTTCTTGCCTTTTTTACTCACTTCCCTGTGTCTCTGTCTGTTCAAACAAGAAGAAATCCATTCAGCATTAAAACAGTTTCAGATATTTCAGGTTTTGGCCAGATATCCACAATACCAAAAAATGCCACAGTACCTGTATGCACTTTGAACTCCTATGAAAGCAGACAGTTCATCCATTTTATCTGAAAGTGATTGAAGATTGCCCAATGCAATGGATGGTAGAACAGTTTTTAATTCTTTCCATCTTGTTTTTTATTCTTGCTCCAGCTTTTCATCCTCTCATTCTTCGGATAAACAACTCCTGTAGTAGGGTGTGATATGGCAGCTTAGGGACTCACAATCACAGCGATAGTAACTGATTATTGGAATATTTAATATACCCTACTTTAAATTTATCTCCGTCTCTTAGGCTTCTACGTGTTGGAGATGTAAGGTAGCCTTCAGATGTTGTTCCTTCTACCTGTGACTTCTTCAGAGTTTGCAGCTTATCCAAAGGGCAGCTCTCAGGTCTGTGATAACAGCAGATCACTTGTGAATTTAATATTAATTTATATGTTTTATAGCGGCCACTATCAGTGACAATCCAGTGGCCAGATCAAATCTTATCTTAAAATTAATAAAATAAAAAAAAGAAACAGAGAAAACACAAAGGCTATGTAAAAGGGTGCTGCCTACACACTGCCCAGAAGTAACAGCACATTATCTTTATGTCTTATTGAATGTATAAGGCCCTCTATAATTTTTGGGACAAAGACACATTTTTTTCTTAATTTACCCCTAAGCTCCACAGTTTAAAATTACAAATCAAACAACTCAAATGTGATTAAACTGTAAATAGCAGACTTTAAGAGTATTTGCATCCATTTCTGTCACAGCATGCAGAAATTACAACACTTTTTTTAAACATGGGTGACCCATTTCAGGGCACCTTAATGTTGCAAGAGTTGTTGTCAGAGGTGTTTGTGATTACTCAGGTGTATTTCATTGCTTCATTAGTGCAGCTACAAGACACATAGGTTTGTTTCTATCTAAAATAACTTTGGAGTCTTTAGTTGCCATGTTCAATATGAGGTCAAGAGCTCTTCTAATGAAAGTCAAAGAAGCCATTATGAGGTTTTATGAGCCATCAGAAACATTGGTAAAATCTTAGAATTACCTAAATCAACTGCCTGGAACATCATTAAGAAGAAAGAACACATTGGTGAGTTCAGTAATTGCAAACAGTCTGGTAGGCCAAGGAAGACCTCCACTGCTGATGACAGAAGAATCCTCTTTCTAAAAGAAAAAGCCCCAAATGAGTGTCCGACAGATCAGAAGCAGTCTTCGGGAGGCAGATGTGTATGTGTCAGAGACGACTATCTGCAGAAGACTTTATGAACAGAAATACAGAGGCCACACCGCAAGATGCAAACAAGTAATTAGCCACAAAAACCAGATGGCCTGATTACGGTTTGCAAAAAAAGTACTTCTGGAAAAAGGTCTTGTGGACAAATGAGTAAAAGATGAACCTGTGTCACCATGATGGCAAGAGCAAAGAGTCAAGACAAATAGGAACTGCCCAAGATCCAAAGCAT
The DNA here is from genome assembly GCF_016835505.1 of Polypterus senegalus. Lineage (NCBI taxonomy): Eukaryota > Metazoa > Chordata > Cladistia > Polypteriformes > Polypteridae > Polypterus > Polypterus senegalus. Next base: position 249,447,013 of record NC_053154.1, read on the forward strand.
ACCATCTCATCTGTTAAACGTGGTGGCAGGGATGTTATGGCTGCCTCAGGTACTGGCGCTCTTATCATCATTTAATGTTGTAACTGCTGACGGCAGTCGTACAATGAACTGTGAGGTGTACAGTATAGAAACATTTTATCAGCTCAAGTTTCAGTAAATGCCTCCAATTTCATTGGATGACACTTCATCCTGCAACATGATAATGATTAGGGCCTACGATTTACTGCGGCAAGAAATCGTAAATTCCGCAGCATGTTCTTTTTAAATTCCGCGGTGTACCGCGGCACGGCAAATGCAGTACCAGAACTCCATTTACTGATTAGTAACCCAAGCAAAATAAATGCAATTTTTCTTATTCTTAATCCTTAATACTAATAATCCTAATTCGTAATACTAATCAAATAGGTATATCAAAGCGTTCACATCCGTACATTTTAATCCACAGATTTGCTTTAGGCAAACGATGCTGAAACATATGTAGGCATAATATTATTCTCAACAAACTATCAAATAATGTTTCTAAAGTTATTGTTTATTTATTGTTTAAGAAAACAGCACTGTAAGCTTGTAGGTTTTCTTGTGACAGTGAATATTGCAGTAGTGACAACACCGATCCATATTTTGAGAATGAACGTTCCACATGAACAGAAGAGATCGGCAATGCAATGTAAACTTTAGCAAGAGCTGCTAAGCGAGGCACTCTGTCCTCTAAGGCACGCCAAAAAGCAGTGATATCAGCTGGAAATATTTTCACAGATCTGAATAGGTCTATTGCCGGCTGTTTGGTTCTCACAAAATATTCTTCAAGTTTAGCGGCAGCATTGTGCTTTGCATCTTCACAGCTGCTGGTTGCAATTGGAAATCCAGACGATTTCAGGCAAGACAGTAAGTCAGACACTTTGTTGTAGACATCGACAGCCATGAATGACTATGCCTCAAAAGAAGTCAAAGTGTTCATAATTGGCTGGCAGTGAACAGATACAAATTCAAGTTCAGCTCTCAGCACGTTAAATTTATCAGTACTTTGCAGCAACGCTGACAGCTTCTTTAACTGGATTGTAGCTCCACGGTGTTCGATTTCAGTTGCAACGAACAAGCTATTAATGAAATGATGCAATAGGCTAAAAAAAGAACTTACAGAAGTAATCAAAACTAATCATACTAATATCAATATGCCTCAAATGGTGAGATATCAATCAGATTTTTCACAAGATGCTATGTCCAGATAAGCTTGCCATTCATCTGCTGCAGCCATCATTGTTGGCACTGATTGTGCATGATCAGCAAAATTCTTCAATAAGAGTGGTAGCTGTCGTGGATCAAATATTTTCACAGATCTGAATAGGTCTATTGCCGGCTGTTTGGTTCTCACAAAATATTCTTCAAGTTTAGCGGCAGCATTGTGCTTTGCATCTTCACAGCTGCTGGTTGCAATTGGAAATCCGGACGATTTCAGGCAAGACAGTAAGTCAGACACTTTGTTGTAGACATCGACAGCCATGAATGACTATGCCTCAAAAGAAGTCAAAGTGTTCATAATTGGCTGGCAGTGAACAGATACAAATTCAAGTTCAGCTCTCAGCACGTTAAATTTATCAGTACTTTGCAGCAACGCTGACAGCTTCTTTAACTGGATTGTAGCTCCACGGTGTTCGATTTCAGTTGCAACGAACAAGCTATTAATGAAATGATGCAATAGGCTAAAAAAAGAACTTACAGAAGTAATCAAAACTAATCATACTAATATCAATATGCCTCAAATGGTGAGATATCAATCAGATTTTTTATTTTCCACGGCAGTTTGGTTAATTCCGCGGCGTGGCGTTCTACCTTTGCAAAACCCTAAATTCCGCAGCGTGGCGTTAAATTCCGCAGGCTGCGGTAAATCGTGGGCCCTAATAATGATCTCACACATGCTTCATGGGTAACTCAGGAGTTTTTCAAAGTTAGAAAATTGAAACTGTTTGAATTGTCAAGCCAGTCACCCAATTTAAATCCATTTGAGCATGCCTTCCATATGCTGAAGAGACAACCTAAGGGAATCAAGCAAGAGCTGAAGATGGCTGCATTACAGGCTTAGCAGAGCATCACCAGAGAAGATACTCAGCACTAAGTGACGTCTATGAATTGCGAACTTCAAATAGTCATTGCATGCATGTGATATGCAACAAAGTCCTAAATATGACAGTTTTAATATACCTTGCATTACAATGTCCCAAACATTACGGTGCCCTGAAATGGTAGGACCATGTAGGAAACATATTGTCATTTCTACATGGTGTGACTGAAATGTACTGTATGTAAATACCCTTAAATGAAAGTCTGCGATGTGAACTTTAAAAGTGTGTGAACTGTTTGATTTGACATTTTAAACTGTGAAGGTGGTAGTGGGGTAAATCAAGGAAATTATGTCTTTGTCTCAAACACTACGGAGGACACTGTATTTTATTTATATATTTCTTGTTATTTTATATTATATATCTTGTTTTAGCCTTTTTTACTTTCCAGAACTGTGCTGTTTATACCTATTAGATGTATGCTGGTAAGAAAGTCGAGTCAGCTGTTGTGAAACTGTCATAGGAGTCCATATCGGCTTCCAATATTTTCAGCAAGAGATATGACTTGAAGGGATTAAAATGCCAATTGCTGATTTGTTTATGCATCTATTGTGACTCAGCAGCATGTTTGAGCCTTCTGGAAATATTTGTTTTTGTGCCAGCTGAGTTATGGCTATATTAATAATATTATACTCTATTCTAGAAAGGATCACATACAGGAACCCTGTCCATATAGGATTAACATGTGTTTTGGGAAATATGATTTTTTTAAACAGCAAACATTTTCCTAGGAGAAAAAAATATGTTCAATCAAAAAGTCTTACAAAGGTTAAAAAAATATGTAAAGTCATTTTGTTGCAAGTTGATTACAAAAATTAGTTAATAAGTAGAAATTATCCTATTATGTCATCAACTGCTTTAGAATGTCAAACGCCGGAATTGGGAAAAATAAGTTCCTCTAAACACAGTAAATGCTGTAAAAAGAAGTTCTTTTCATAGACAGAATTTTAATAGCAAGGCAAAACTGAGGACTCTTGAAATGTAGTCTGTCTGAAATTTAGGTGTCATCTTTGACATTGATGTAAATTTTGGTCATTATAGTTGCATATTCAAATTTTCTTTCTCCAGATTTCAGAGCAAACATGAAATTTGTTCTAAAATAATTCAGATATAGGGGAAATAATCTTTCTTCCAATTTTATGCAGTACAGTTCAAAATGCTTCAGGAAGGATCATAACTGGAACTTTAAACTATTACCAGTTTAATTTAGAATTGTTGATGGGTTCTTGTCCAGCCTTTCTTGTGCCTTAGCTGTGGAGGTTCCTGGAGGATGTGTATGTTTCTCAACCGAGTTAAGTCTAGTTTTTCTGGTGCCTTTAGCATAGTTATGTCCTGTTTGTTTTTCAATTCAGCTGAGCATTCCTCTATCCCTGCCTTGTTAGCATAGTCACTAACACAGTGGCGTAACTAGGTTGCTGAAGGCCCCTGTGCAGCGCCCTGATTTGGGCCCCTCCTGTCTAGCATAACTGTTAGTAATTTATTCACAACTAGATCCTATGAGCCGGCTGGGCATTGGTGTCACACTGCTGACAAACAAACCGGCCATCTAAATGAAATTTGTAATAACTTTTTAAATCGCTTTATTATAGCCACTATAATGAAAAGAAAAAAAAAATTGTGAGCTTGGATGTGGGAGGTGTGTGTAGTAGTAGTAGTTGTACATTAGGGTGCCAGTGAAAATGAAAGTTTTTATTTTCTCACGTCTTAGCCCCCAGTTTTGTTCCTCTAGTTACCATGATAAATTACACAAAGTTTTATTACAATCAAACAATATTTTCTGGTGGCACATAAGATCAGAACTTTTCTATATTCACTATACAGAAACTGATATGACTGTTCTGTTCAGCTCTTCAGAGCTTTTCAGTTAACAGAGTTTTTGTTGGTGCTGGAAACTGTTTGCGATGGTCTTCTACAATTTGTAGGAGGTACTGTTTCTGTTCTTCTTGGTTTGTGATGGCTGAATTGAATGAGTGAATCAGTGCCACCTCTCTCTCCGCTGCATCATTGACCACTTTCAGGTGTTTGACATTGCACTGAGCTGAAATATATGCTTCATTACTGTCCCATGAATCAGGATCGTCCACGAGGAAGTCCTGTGAAATCTCCATACAAGTGAAAAACTTCCTTGTGTTCTGTGATACAAAGTGTGCCAACTGGGTTTCCACCATGCAGCTTTCCTCAACTGTTGCTTGTACACATGGATCTTCATCATAGGTCCTGTTTAGTATAGCAACCAGTTCTCTTTTTTCTGTCACAGACAGTTGAGTATCAAAAAATGCAAGCCCAACAAGAGTTTCAGTCAGGTACCAAAGATGGCGTGTAAAAGTCTGTATTGCTGCATTTGCAACTGTTCTGTTTACATCATGGTACATCACCAGGGCTTTCAGCAGCATGCTTTGATATACACCTTCACCACAAACATGTTGAACTGCTTAAGCCCAGACAATTCACGGGTAGTCAAGTGAAACTGCGAGCAAAACATGTAAATCTTGAGACTGTATATAAGTTTCGACATCCATCAAGCTCTGTGATAAGCTCCAGGTGTATTGATGTGGATGGCCTCAGTAGACTCATATCCCAAAAACAACAGCACCAGGTGAAGTAGTTCTTTGTAATCGTCTCTTGGATGCTGTTCCTGCAACTGTGACAGACAGAATGCTTGAATGTCCTGCTTCTGTGGCCCAAGTGCATCAGCAATTACTCTGTGTCATTCCGCCTTCATGTAAAAATCTGTCGATGTTATTCCACGCCACAGCAAATCGCTCAAACAGCTTGATATTTGGCCCACTGGAACATCCCATTGTGACATCAAAAGCCTTGGCTACAATAAGTTCATGGATATGATGATGGCAGGCCAAACTGAGAATCTGCTGCTGCAATTTATGCTGTAGTATAATGTATGCTTCTACTTTGTTCCCACTGTTACTGGCATTGGTGTCAAAACACATCAGCTGGACATGTTCGGTGAGATTCCGGTCATCCAATGTTTGAAACACTGCTGCAGCCTGTGCCTCGCCAGTTCCACTGGGAATATTCGGAACACCAAGAAGCTTCATCTCACCACCTCCTGACACTATGACAGCCAGCCGGTCAACACTGTCTTTACCTGTCAGAGCTAGAAGGATTTTTCCATCCCAATGTACTGTTAGCGTGCCTGGAAGACCACCAGTAGAGAATGCCTTCTTGATCTCTGAAGCTGTAGCAGCACGATTCTTTCTGCGTGCTTGTCTTGTGGACTCCTTATTCAGAGCTAAAGTCGATGTATCATGGCCAAGAGACTTAGCAATGGCTGCAATAATGAATGTTGCCTTTCTGCCAGAGACGTTTTTGCAATCAAGTGTCGATGCTGCATCTTGATTTATTACATTTACAGACTTTAATTTTCTTCACTTTTTTACTGGAACTGTAAAATCAGAGTGTTGTTCTTTTTCAGATTCTGCTATGGTGCTTTCCTCTATATCTGGCTCACCCTTGGAGCTTCCAGGTAGACTTCCAGCTTGTGATGGTACTCGCTCTTGCTATTACTTTCTTCTCTGATCTGTTTCTTGTTTTCTTTTGTAGCGCTGCTCTTCTGCTTTTGCAAGTTTGTTGTCTACTGGCCAAAGGCTTCCATGTCTTCCTTTTTCTCTTTGAGCAAGCAGAAATTTGCAATCCTCGTCTATTTTTATCAAGTCTAAAGCATCAGCATGTACAACGTCAAACAGGTCATCAAGAACTGTACAGAAATCATATTTCTTTTGCTGTTTTGCTTCTAATCTTCTGGGTTTCGCTTTCTGCAGACCTTTCCATTTCATGTGCTGCTGTTTGATTTTGCTTACTATATTGTACTCTTTTGTAGGAATTCGTGCCTTCTGCCAGATGACCTCTTTTGTTGTTGCAGCAGCACTATCCTGGACTGTTTTCTTCTCAACAGTATGCAAATGAAAAAATCAACTTAGCACTTGTCTGTTAGAAGGTAGCTTACAGCCAGTAATGGTCTCAGAGAGTCCTCCTATAAGCCATTCACCGTTTTGTGATTCCCTTGACTTTTTATTTACAACTGATGTCATCTTACTTAAATCCTTCACTTATACCTGTTATTCAAATATAATAGTGTTGAGTAATTAGGACTCAGTAAGTTTATAATTTTGGTACAGCTTTGTAGCAATCTAAAGATGCAGATAGAAATAAAAAATAATCCCATCCAGGTTATAGGACTACACTATGCAAACAGACTAACAGCACTGTAACATTTTCTTCTTGTTGTCGCACAGTTCCTCTGTTATCACTCACCAGGAGTATGTGTGCCTGTTACTGATAAAATACTGGAATCACAAAAGTTATTAACCTTTAACTTTGGGAACTGTGAATGAAATCTGTCTGTATAAGCATATAAAATATACCCGTTTTTCATTTATTGCCTTATTTTACATTACTTACAAAAGTGTCACAGCAACAAAAGTAAATACTAGGCATAGAAAAACAAACTAGGCATAGCTAAAAACAATACAAATTTATTTTAAAAGCTCACAACAACACCTGTCAATAACAAGCATAATAGTTACATGAAAAGGTGATTTTACAATAAATACTGATGACTTAAGAAGCATTGTGCCTCCAGTAAATGTTGCTATATTCATCTCAGTTTTTTTCATGTATCATTTTTATGAAAAGGAACATTTTTACACGGTAAGACTTTGCAAAATAGATAAGTCATTTTTGAGCATATTGTTCGTTGGCACCCTATTGTACATAAATATATGTAAAATGTGGATCCGCTTACTTTTCCAACACAACTTTATGAAAGCAGATGATTAAAATGTAACATAAGCTGGAAAGTAGAAACTCTTCTGTGCTATAAAATGAAACAATTTCAATTTGTAACAAATTAAAATGACAAGACCGACTGACAGGATACTACTACACAATTGAACCGATTTACACAAGTTCTGAGAAACTGGACATCATAAAGAGGTCACACTCACAGTAAGCCATACTAAGGTACCCAATAAAACAGATTACAGATTTGTTAAACTGTTAAAGCTTGCAAAAGTGGAACTGGCAAGTCATAAATCATATTACTTTTAATATCAATTCTTCTTTTGGCTGCTCCCGTTAGGGGTTGCCACAGTAGGTACCTTAAAATACTCACTTGTGTGCCGTCTATTGCACAAAAGTCTCAACAATGTTTGACATGTCAAGTTGTCTGGAGTGCACGTTTTCAATTGAGAGTACAGCCAAGCCACTAAGTCTGTCTTACGACACGGCACTTCTGAGGTCTTTTTTGTTGAGTTTTAACTTAAAGAACGATCATTCACATGCAGCGAGAGTCACTGGTGTAGTCAGCACTAACATGTAAGCCGTGCAAATGTCACTGGAAGTAGACAACAATGCACAGTGATCTATCAGTAACAGTTTAGCTACTTTGAAAGCAGTCAATTTGGTTGACAGGATTGATTTAAAACATGCACGAAATGATAACAATTGAGCGCAAAACACCGGTGAAGCATCAGTGCTACAGTATAGCGTTAAGTGAGAAGATTGGCAGCAGCATACGATTCGTTGTCAGCCATCGAGGTCAGAGTTGATGGTAACAAAACATTGAACGTTGAAGTCACTGCATCGAGACTGTGAAACTGCTGTTTTAGTTAAGTAATTAAATTTTTTTTTAAATATCTATACAGCCCCAAGTGGGCCCCCCAAGCTCGTAGGCCTTGTGCTTTGCACAATCTGCACAATCCATTGCTACGCCAGTGCACTAACACAACCTAACAACTTCTGATTCATCCCTGTTTGTCTGTGTGGCTAACCAGTCCAAAATATGCATCAGCTGTACTGCATGCTGTTCCTTTTTTAACAGTTGCTTCCTAAACCTGTAACTATATTTGAACAACGACACAAAAATCATTGAGTACAACTGGTTTTGAACCATAAATGTGAAAGTGAAGGTGTAAATTGGTGCCACTACCTAACGTCATCAATAGCTTTAGTGTTTAGTATTTAGGCTATGTATTGCATAGTAAAAAAAAGGGATGATGTTTACAATACAAGTATTAAGCAACTGAATTGTTACCTGCTATAACTACCCACGGACAACAAAACTCTGTCAGTCACAGTTCTGCTCCAACCAGCATCCACAGAGTCAGTCCAGTGATGCTGAAGAGTCAGGGACAGGAGGTAGCAAAGAAAGGACAGCAACAGGTAGGTGCAACATTGTGGTGCAATGGTTGTATGTAGGTATACAGGTCTTTTTCAATATTACCAGTGTGAAGTATTATTTTGACTGCAGGATAAGAAGAAATTATTTATGGAACGATATGCAATAATATAACTATACAGGCTTCATGCATTATATATTGTAAAGCTATAATTAGCTATGGTACATAGAAGTACACACTACATAGTAGCAATCCTATTATTCATTTAACTTCTTTGTTACTAAAGACAAAGCTGGCCCTGTGAATCCAGCAGAATCCATACCAGAGACCAACAGAGAAAAGAATGTTGAGAAGGCTACTACAAGCTTTGATTACTTTTCACATGTCCAGTTCAAACTGCTGGATATGTTTTTCTGCTCTCACCTCCAACAATCCCCAAAACAGAGCCTGTAGCTGATGGGTTAAAAGTGATTAAAATGAACTATGGAGAGTCCAACGCTACCTATACTCCTCAAGACAATACTCTTGACCATGGCAACTTGTTGCTCCAACATCTACATAAGTACATTGGAAAGAGCACAAGACAGTTGATTTAGTAGTTGCGTGTCTCTTTTCCTTTGCTATCAATCACCATAATGGCCTAGTAATAATGCCCCCACCCAGAGTGAAGGGTGGGCTGGTCTGTATCATGTCACTTCTGGGCTAAAAGACAGTCCCACTCTGTCCATGCCATTGACAAACAGGTTTTATTTTGGCAGTATCAGGAACAGCACTCAACCTTAATTTAAACTCACAGCAAAGCTGAACAACTTTCTAGGTGTCTTCATTTACAGCAGCTCCAATTGTTGAGTTTAAAAGAAGCCATAGATGTCTTCTTCGAGAGAACTCAACTAAGCAGTGCAGCAGAGGCAGCTATCATATCAGAGGGAGTCTGCACAGGACAAGAGAGAACAGGACAACAAATGAGCGAATTGGCTTTTAAAGACTCGTAATGATGTGTGATGAGGCATTACACGCTAAAGCAGCTGCTGCAGCAACAGCTGCCGATCCTGAATGTGTGTTTCTTTAGCACTAGAATACTGTTTAACTGAGTGTTTTTCTGTAACCAAGTAGGCTTAAGTTGTGGCATGGTCTCTCTATGTACAGCATAATTATAACTACATATAATTAAATCTGTAATATAATATTCATAGATATATTAAATATATTTGTAGGATGTATAGGGCTATTATTGTTTTTACATCTTCATTCTACAATGGCATGACAGATTCAGAGTCCCGGGTTTCAATCCAGCACGTAGATGTTGTCTGTTTTTGAATGTCCTGTTTGTATCTGTGTGGGTTTTCCTTCCTTCTTGCTTCCTTCCTTTCTTTCTATGACTCTCCTTTTAAATTTTGAAAGGTTCCTCCAAGACACTGAATTGGATTTAGCAGGTTTGAAAATGCTATATTTGATCACCTGATCAAATTGTAACACTACACAACCATGTGACTTAGCTCAGATATAACTGTCTTTTTTGTAAAGACTATATGCCACCAAAATGTGCTTTGTCCTGATCTCTGTAGCTAGTATTTTATTTTGTTTTCTTGGTTGTAAGGTGGCATTAGCTTAATATACATTACATTACCATTTGCTGGCATAAATATCAGACCTGTAAAAGGTCTGGTTAAAAATATCCTTCAGACTTCTTAGTCTGAACTCCGGTCCATGCAAAACAAAGCCTGCATTGCACCGGTACATTTCTTCACTGTTTGTGTGTGACTTTTTCCCTGGGTACTCGGTTTGATTTTTCTATTTTCTATTTTTTAGTTGCCTTTTCTCAAAATGAGTCATGTTAAATTAAGAAATTCTTCTAGGCTTTCTAAAATTCATTATTTTTACTGAACGTAAGGAATGTTTTTCATCTGGACTATAAAGAGCAGCAAGCTCCCATTCAAGAAGTAACTGTATTCTTTCAGACAATGTTTTTTTCACCAGACAATGTTGATTCGGTCGTGCTTTTATTTGTTCAGTTAAGGCTGTTGCTTTTTCTTTTTTTGGCCCAATGGTAGCTACAATATACAATATGCTATTAAAGAAGACAGTTTATACTTTCTATAGAATACAAACAACCATCTTTTGAGCAAAAATCCTAATATGCAAAGAATCTGAAAAACAAACTTGAACAAGAAATAAACAGACAGGAGCATAAAAAAGGTGTACTGAATTTAAGATAGTAACATACAGAGAAAAAGCAAAATGGCAGTTGGTATTAAGAACTAGAGCTGGGTATTGGTACTGATGTCCTGATTCGATTTGATTCTGATTCACAATGCCCGATTCGATTCAGTAGTGATTTTATCTTGACTGAGTTAGTGTGCGGTGATATATTTGAAGTGGTGGCTTTTTTAGAAATTACTTAACCATGCATAGAGAATATTAATATAATGTGACAAATTTTAGTAACACTTTATTTGAAGGGTGTGTACAAGGTGACCTCATAACATATGCATAAGCATAATATGACATTTAAGAAGAAATATTTAATTAGTAACGAACAGTTAACAACAGTATTTGGAAGATGTGGAACAAAATATCATTGCTGCTCTTAAAAAAAATTCATCATAATTTACCTAATACATTGTATGTATCACCAAATCAGAGACAACACATTCTATGGGAGGCTCCTTGTTTTAATACATTGCAATGGTATCTAGTTTATAAAAGCATCTTGCGAATAGTATTATTATAAAATAATCAATTATTGCTTCGTAAGTAATAATTCTTACTCAATAATCTATTTGTGTGTTATGAATCTCCATGCAGACATCCTTCAACTAAACTGTTAGCCAAATTTATTCCCTCATTGGACATTTAAAATAGTACAGCAGGAAGACTTGTCTCTTTCTATAATTCTACATGTTATACACATATCTTCAGTTGCTCACGTGTAGCTGTCACATTACAAAAATGTGTCCTCACAGATCCTACTCAGACAGAAAGGAAGAGTTTTAAAACGAGAATCTTGAGATGATGCTTGTTGACATGAATGAATGAATGAATATAATATAATAGAAAAAGAAAAGGCCATTGTGACTGACAATGCCACTAATATGATCCGTACCATGCAGCTTGTGGAGATATCCATGTCGGCTGCTTTGTGCAAATGCTCACTCTGGTGTCTCAGGCTGCTCTTAAAGCCTGAGGATAAACAGCTAAAAACTGTTATAAATTGTGTTACTTTTTGAGGCACAAGGCAAATTAAATAGAAGTTTGGAGCTACCCGATGTCTACAGTGTGGATTGTTTAGGCTCTACTCGTCTGGATGTCGTCTTTGATTATGTTTATGGGCGACACAACGATAAATGATTTCTCAGATTTGTTGTGTTATAATAATAATTAAATTCTGAGCTGCACATCTTACATTAAATCTTAAATTAAATATAAACAAACACTATCTATTTTCTTACACACCTGACTGTTTTTAAAAACTGTTTTTGTGTGCTCGGTATTATCTTGTTTATAGTACTTTGTTATATATTTGACAGTTGTTCACCCCTTTCTGTGAAGTTTTGTGTTCTTACATGTATTTTCACATCTCTACTGTACTAGTGATTTTAGTGGCTACTATTATTTTATTTATTTTTTATTTTAGGAGGTCTGTTAGATCATGACCCATGGAAGTGAGAGGTATCTCATAAGAGAGTGATGTCTATAACTACTTACAATGAAAAAAATAAAAGTAAGTACATGTAGTGTTTGGGATGGCTCATCTAAATAAATTAAACATCTGGCTGCAATCTATGCCTACCTTCTTTAAAGAGTTTTGATTCTCATGTTTCTGTCACATACTGATCAAGAAAGCTTTACTAGCACTGACTTTGACTTGAGTTTTCATTACTCCCCTAATCAGAGTCATTCATGTTTACAGATTATCTTTGCTGTGTGATTTTGTTTAGAGTCCAATATATATAAATACTTTGTAAAAAAGTGAGCTACTGGTCATTAAGGAAAAAATATATTTTATTGTTTACATTGAGAACTAGACCATAACAAAGTTTATTCCTCAAATTGAGTGACCCAAAGGGACAATAAACTCAGTCATCCATAAAGTACAAACCAAGTACTTGACGTGTTTACCTCTAGGTGGTGATTCTTTGTCTTTTAACTATTTGTCAAAGCTAAACGCAGCCACAAGAGCTGTGTGAATCCACCGGTCTGGCACTGGCACGTCTATATACTCAAAATGAATCTCACCTTGCATTGTCTTGGTCTCTGGATCATTTTACGAGGTGTCAGTGACTTATATATTGGTTTGCTTTGCCTTATGACAGTAACTCAGTAATGAACTGAGATTTTGATTGTACTACTCAAACATCCATGCCAGGAAGAACAATATCATCATTTCAGTTTAACAGGCTATTACTATTTAGTAACCCTTATCAAAGGAATGAAGACCTCCATAAGAAGGTGAGCAGAGAGCAAATGCTTTAAATATCCATATGACCTCAATTGAGTTCTCATAATTTGAAGGAGAATAAGCTAAAATCCAAGGTCATCCCAGAGTGCCAAGATCTACTCCCTGTCATAGAAAGAGAGCAAAGCTATGTTTTATCTTTTATAGTGTGTTATGTCTGGTTTATGTTCAGTATAGGAGCATTACGTGGCCAAAAATTCCAAGTATTCTGCTGTTGTTTTTTTGTTCAAGTCTTACAAATTTCATTTTTATTTCCAGTTGCAAATGTTCCTAAAAAGACTGATTTTCAAAGAGTTATTAAACATCTTTTCCATCATGAGTAAAAAGTTAGATAACCAGTTTCTTTAGACATTAGCACAGCACTGTTTAATTAAGAATAGTTTAATTGTCAAAAATTAATAATTTATTGCAGAATTTCACATTTTTAAGTTGCTTTTTAAAAAAATGCTTAATAAGAATCACCAATTGACATTAAAATCTGTTATTTACAATGTCTTTCCCCTACCTATCTGTCATTTTTAAATATGCGTTTTAACAACACCAGTTACTATTGTCTAATAGCTGTTTTCCAAATCCTTTTTTCAGACATCTAAGCAAAATCACTCATTTGCATTGTGATGACCGGGACATCTCTCAACTAAGAGAAAGAGCCTCTTTAGGGCAATACATCTACCAGGACGCTAGATGGCAGCTCCCCTGGATGGAAATGGTTCCCCGGATTCCCGCAGGGTAGCATGGGACATGGAGTCCAGTTCTTCAGCCCTGTTGGGTGCCATGAGTGCCGCCAGGGGGAGCTCACCAAGAACCCAGGGTACTATTATGGTGACGTTAACCCGAAAGTACTTAGGAGTCACGAGGACGGAAACCCGCAGTACTTCCGCGACACCTGAAGAAGGCTTTTGACCTGGAGACGGAATACTTCCGGGTCAGAGACTTTAAAAGGTCTATGGAAAACCCCAGCAGATCGAGCCAGAGTTGGGTGGGAGTATACCGGAGTTGCTGGGAGTGGAGGATTTGTGTTTGTGTATTATTGATTTATTATTGCTTATTTGAGAATTGTGGAGAGTGCAGTGTTTTGTACACTTTATTAAGAAGAATTATTAAATATTACTCTTGGTGTTTTACAAGTGTGTCTGGGACGTTTGTCTGGTGGATTCAACGGGGCAACAGCTCCTCTAACGTCCACAGCATCCATTGTGGACTTATTAAATTTCCTTGCAAGGGCTTGTGTTTCTCTTAGTAGTATTAGCATTTTCTTTGGGATTTCTTTATTGAAAATGTATTTAAGGCAATTACACTGTTTGGGAACATTTGCATGTGTAATCAATTTGTTGAAAATCTAAAGCATACAATTTACTGTCATTTATTGTTGCTAATGTTAAAGTCAGAACAAAATTGTACAGATCATTTTAAACTAATTGTAAATAAAGCACAAATAAAGAACTAATTAAAGTGCTTGCACTCTTCTGCCAGTTTTTGGTATAGTCATTGTCTTTGGCTATAATTCTTCTTTTTTTTTTTAAAGAGATCAGACATTCTCAGTTTGGAAAAGAGAACAATCGTCATTGGATTGATGTCTTAGCTTTTTGCTGGGCCACTTCAAAAAACTGCCTTAGTAGTTTTAATCCATTTCAACAAATTATTCAGTATGCTCTTATAGACTGTAACCTTTCCTCATTTAAGTGAGCAACTTGATTTTTATGTTTATTTTTATTATTTATCTACTATTAATGTTATACCATTACAGCACTGCTCAGTTTTGATGTTGCTGTCATAATGATTTGGATTTTTATTTGGGACACATCACTACGGGTCATGCCTTATACAGTGGTGTGAAAAACTATTTGCCCCTTCCTGATTTCTTATTCTTTTGCATGTTTGTCACACAAAATGTTTCTGATCATCAAACACATTTAACCATTAGTCAAATATAACACAAGTAAACACAAAATGCAGTTTTTAAATGATGGTTTTTATTATTTAGGGAGAGAAAAATCCAAACCTACATGGCCCTGTGTGAAAAAGTAATTGCCCCCTTGTTAAAAAATAACCTAACTGTGGTGTATCACAACTGAGTTCAATTTCCGTAGCCACCCCAGGCCTGATTACTGCCACACCTGTTTCAATCAAGAAATCACTTAAATAGGAGCTGCCTGACACAGAGAAGTAGATCAAAAGCACCTCCAAAGCTAGACATCATGCCAAGATCCAAAGAAATTCAGGAACAAATGAGAACAGAAGTAATTGAGATCTATCAGTCTGGTAAAGGTTATAAAGCCATTTCTAAAGCTTTGGAACTCCAGCGAACCACAGTGAGAGCCATTATCCACAAATGGCAAAAACATGGAACAGTGGTGAACCTTCCCAGGAGTGGCCGGCTGACCAAAATTACCCCAAGAGCGCAGAGACGACTCATCCGAGAGGTCACAAAAGACCCCAGGACAACGTCTAAAGAACTGCAGGCCTCACTTGCCTCAATTAAGGTCAGTGTTCACGGCTCCACTATAAGAAAGAGACTGGGCAAAAACAGCCTGCATGGCAGATTTCCAAGACGCAAACCACTGTTAAGCAAAAAGAACATTAGGGCTCGTCTCAATTTTGCTAAGAAACATCTCAATTATTGCCAAGACTTTTGGGAAAATACCTTGTGGACTGATGAGACAAAAGTTGAACTTTTTGGAAGGCAAATGTCCCGTTACATCTGGCGTAAAAGGAACACAGCATTTCAGAAAAAGAACATCATACCAACAGTAAAATATGGTGGTGGTAGTGTGATGGTCTGGGGTTGTTTTGCTGCTTCAGGACCTGGAAGGCTTGCTGTGATAGATGGAACCATGAATTCTACTCTCTACCAAAAAATCCCGGCCATCTGTTCGTCAACTCAAGCTGAAGCGATCTTGGGTGCTGCAACAGGACAATGACCCAAAACACACCAGCAAATCCACCTCTGAATGGCTGAAGAAAAACAAAGTGAAGACTTTGGAGTGGCCTAGTCAAAGTCCTGACCTGAATCCAATTGAGATGCTATGGCATGACCTTAAAAAAGCGGTTCATGCTAGAAAACCCTCAAATAAAGCTGAATTACAACAATTCTGCAAAGATGAGTGAGCCAAAATTCCTCCAGAGCGCAGCAAAAGACTCATTGCAAGTTATCGCAAACGCTTGATTGCAGTTATTGCTGCTAAGGGTGGCCCAACCAGTTATTAGGTTCAGGGGGCAATTACTTTTTCACACAGGGCCATGTAGGTTTGGATTTTTTTTCTCCCTAAATAATAAAAACCATCATTTAAAAACTGCATTTTGTGTTTACTTGTGTTATATTTGACTAATGGTTAAATGTGTTTGATGATCAGAAACATTTTGTGTGACAAACATGCAAAAGAATAAGAAATCAGGAAGGGGGCAAATAGTTTTTCACACCACTGTAGCTATTAACTTGCTTATGTTTATAGTAGCAACAGGGAAACAAATACTGTATGCTGTAAATATCATTCCAAAATGCTAATGATGTTTGAAGAGAAGAAGAGAGCTAAAAACAAATTCCTTATTTTAGAGTCCACAATGTTACTGAGAAAAGGAACAAAAAACACAAGTTTGTTAACATTGGAAAGTCTTAAAAAAACAGTGTGCAAACAAGGCAATATAACTGTGAGACAGAATAAATTGTTAAGGAAATATAACTAATAATGTCAGAATGTGGCTTTCTAAACACATCAAAGAAAAACTGACAAATGACTTGTGTTTCCAAGTTCCTTTTAAAAAGCAAAATGCAGCTGCTCTCACATACCATGCATAAACCATGTAGGAAGATCACCAGCAGCAAAATAATAACAAAAAAGTAATGACCAAGAAACAGCAAAAAATATATATATAGTGGGCCTGTCGGCAGGGCGGCATGGTGGCGCAGTGGTAGCGCTGCTGCCTCGCAGTTAGGAGACCCGGGTTCGCTTCCCGGGTCCTCCCTGCGTGGAGTTTGCATGTTCTCCCCGTGTCTGTGTGGGTTTCCTCCAGGCGCTCCGGTTTCCTCCCACAATCCAAAGACATGCAGGTTAGGTGGATTGGCGGTTCTAAATTGGCCCTAGTGTGTGCTTGGTGTGTGGGTGTGTTTGTGTGTGTCCTGCAGTGGGTTGGCACCCTGCCCAGGATTGGTTCCTGCCTTGTGCCCTGTGTTGGCTGGGATTGGCTCCAGCAGACCCCCGTGACCCTGTATTCGGATTCAGCGGGTTAGAAAATGGATGGTTGGATGGATGGATCTGCAGACATTCATTTCTAGTTTAACAGTAAGGAGTTTTTGCGTTAACAGAAAATCACACGTTTTTTAGACTTATGAGGTGCTCTTTTTGTTCAAGATGCTACAATTCTAAGCAAATGCCAGAATGCTCAAATATCAGCCCAAGTAAATTTTGAGCAAAAACGTTGTTGAAAATTTGTGACTGTTACAACTTGTTTCAATATGGTTTAAACTAAATTATAGACTGACATGGACAAAATGTTCTTGTATGAGCATATCCATGTTAACAACAGCCCACTGTAAGAAAGATCATTTGAGCAGTTCATTCACATGCTTTTGGGGTAGTGTACTATTATTTCTTATTATATCTTATTAATTTAAACATAATATTTGTGTTTTATTTTTCACTTTTGAGCAGTACACAAATAGCTTACAAGAGAATTCATTTTGTGATATCCTAAGTCTCACAGGTAAAATGTGCATAGGCATCTGACTACATTTGTTATTTTTAAGTATTTTAATCAGCAGTAATAAGCAGTATTATTTATATTAAAATCAGATATTTATGTCAAAACCATTGTGATGGATGGCCGGCAGCTTATCCCAACCGACACATCCAAGCCTCTAGATGGAGTCTTCCCTGCAGCATAGAGAGTGCCCCGGATTCCCGCAGGGCATCATGGGAGATGGAGTTTGGATTCACAACCCTGCTGGGGACCATGGGTGCCACCGTGTGACGCTGCAGGGAGACACTGGGACTTGTATTTTCCCTATAGCCCTGAACTACTCCCAAGTAACAGGGACGGAAGAACAGAAGTACTTCCGGGCAGAAGAAAAATAAGTCTTCATCTGACCCGGAAGTTCTATGGAATCACATGGACGGAAAGACAGAAGCACTTCCGGATCAAGGACTAATCAAAGGACTATGGGAAACCCAGCAAGCTGAGCCAGAGTTGGATTGATTTATTGTATTATTATTGTTTATTGATTGGTTTATGGTGGTGATTGAGGTGCACTGTGGCACAATTGAAAAAAGAAATTAAAAATATTTCTGGTACTTTTACCTGGTGTCCGGAATGTTTGTCTGCGGGGTTTGAGGAGCAATAGCGCCCCCTAGTGTCACACTATGTATAGTGTAAAGCACTTGTTCAGCTAAGAGACCATTCAGCCCCTATGGTTTGATTGTTTAGTTAATAGCTAAGCTGTCCCAATATCTCATCCAGATTCTTCTTAAAGGTTTCAACTTTATTACAAGTCTACAGCTCTTTGCGTAAAAACGTGCTTCTTGGTTTCAGTCTTAAATGAACTTTGTCCAAGGTAAAGATTCTACCCAAAGTTTTACCAGTAATAGTAGTGTTTTAATTGTGTTCATGAAAAATACAAATAAATGCACACAATTACCTGAAAATGAAATTTCCAAAATGGGAAAATCACAAAAATGGATTACCTTATAATATTAACTTATTAACAAAAAAAGCAAATATTTCATTTGAAAATGTGTCTGCCTTTGATCAAACAATTCTTATAGAAACTTTATCTTCTTTATTCACTGAATCTGTCATACAAAAAACTTGCACAGCATATGAAATTCTTTCTTAAAATTTCAAGAATGAAACCAAATAAGGGATCTAATAAAACCATTGTCTCTACCAATAGCCAGCTTTGCTTATTAATTAATTGAAGTAATTATTATCCTTAAGTTTTTTATTATTATTATTCTAACCTGAATAGCATACAAACAGTACTTCTCTGTAAACTTACATGCAATTACTTAGCACAGGATTCTCTCAAAAATGAAGGTGAACCTAAAAAAACCCTGGAATAGTAATTACCATATTTTTCACTCCACAAGACGCACTTTTTTCCCTTAAAAGAAGGGTGGAAATGTCTGTGCGTCTTATGGAGCAAATACTGCATCACAGACTGTGCTGTGTATTACCTAACAGAAGTCGATATCCAGGGGTAGAGGGCGACAATCAGCTGTTAATGGCGACAAAACTCACCATTACGTTACCGGCATTCCCTCTCTGCTTGGAGGAATGTTAGACTCATTGATTCGGCATCTAATCCTTGCATGTGCGCAACTTATGAAATGTAAACAAAGGCAAGATGGCATCAACATCTCACAAGGGAACAAAGCGAGTGCAGAAAACAAAATACTCAGCAGAATATCTTTTGCGCATTATTACTGAGTCGGACTCTGATTTTACAGAATCGGATTTTGTTGAGAGTGATCAGGAGATCAAGCAAGAGAGTGAGGAATTGGCTTCAGCTGATAGGACACCAGTTGATGCCACCCCAGCTGATCGGCTGCCAGCTGTGCGCATTCGCACAGCTTAAGCACCTATGGCAAGGTTCGTGTGGGAGCCAAACTGGGTACCGGACTTCACAAGACAGCATGGCTTGCTGTTGGACTCGACAGATTACCAGCCGCTAGACTACTTCAGGCTGTTCTTTTGTGAGGCTGCCTTTCAGCTACTGTCAGACGAAACAAACAGGTATTCAGAGCAATTTTTTGAATTGCGGTTTGCACTTGCACCGCATTCTCATTTTTCAAAGTGGAAACCCACAACAAAAGACAACATGAACGTCTTTGTGGCAAAGTTTACAAATATAGATGGGAATAGACTGGCGATATAACTTCAGGGAGCATTGGTCCAAATGCTTTGTCCCAAGGTGGCTTTGGATAAGTTATGACGCATGATAGATACGTACCGCTGCAAAGTGATTGTGAGCAACTGAGCTTCATAAATTCTGACACTAGTTATGAGGAGTTCTTGGGGTTTCCAGAAAACTAGAAGAGTGCTTGAACCTAAAAGTCTCTCCTGATTTGTTAATGACAGTGATGATGGTTCTTAATACCGCTGTTGACTTTACATGGTTGAAATATTATTCTGCTATATTTTATTAAATATATTAGTACACTATTTGGTTCATAATATTTTTTTTCTTGTTTTTCTCAGGTAAACCTGGGTGCGTCTTATCATCAAATGTGTTTTAAGGTGCGAAAAATATAGTAATTTGTACATAAAAACCTTTCTGGTTTAGAAAACACATTTTCAATTTCATAATAAGTAAATCCTAGATAGTCTCAATCTTGCAATATTCCAAATTGGCACACACAAGAACTGAGTTTTATATGATTCTGATGGTTGCTAAAACATAGAAACAGTTAAGTTTTTCATCACAAATGTCTGGTGCAAAAGAAGAATACTTCCCCTACCAAAAGTTTAATTGTCCATCTTCTTCTGAAAGCTTTGGTTTAACAAGAATAAGTACATAAAACAAAGTTCTTATTAATACAATGTCCTTTCTTACTTATTATTAAACTAGTAAAATGATGTAAACATGTAAAAGATTTTTTCTTGGCACGGGTACTGACCTTTATTAAGATTAATAAATAAAGGACTGTTTTATTTAGGGAGCAAAGCACTACAAAAGTGCAGAATTAGAGACACATTTTTACATCTATTACCAACCTGGGACCTATGAATTCATTGCATAACCACATGAAATTCATTGACACAAAAAGTGATGTAATGATTGCAGAAACTGCTGGAATGTTTTCAGTAGAAGCAATATATGAAACCTGAAAAATGCATGAATAATTTATTCATAATACATAACAGTTCCTCAGGTTACTGTAAAAACCCAGCTGGGAGAATAAAAAAATTCATTTTAAGTTGCTTGTTCAGTAATTTTATTTTTTGAGTGATAAATGTAAGCCAGAATCATCAGAATATGAAAACAAGGTTAGCATAACAAGTAAAAATCTGCATCAGGGTAAGCATGAGTCAAACCAGGGTGTTGTGCAAGATCTAGCAGAATTAATTTTAAACTATAGCAAATACCAGGGTCACCAGCAGGAAGTATTTTAAAGTCATCATTTGAAAAATCAACATGCTATATAAACCAAAGTTAGTCCATGCTAGATGAAACTGGTGAACAAGAAACAGAAATCAACTAGCTCAAACCTGTTAAGGATTAAATATGGGCAAAATGTGCCAAAAGGCACAATGGAAACAAAACGCCAAGATATGAGAAAACCAGAAACAATAAGGAAGAGATGTGGTCAGAAATATGTATATGAATTACACTACAAGAAAAGCTATTCAAATGTCAAAGCCTTTAAAATGCAAAATAAGTCAAAAAACAAAGTTCTTCTTGAAAGTAGTGGCTCTACTACTGTTCACTGTTCAAAGTTGAGATGAAAGGTCTGCTAGAATGCCATTCTGCTACTTCTAACATTTTAATTTAAGCACTCTTTCACTTTTCATACTATTCCTTTCTAAGCCCTAATGGTACAGCATGTGCTGATTATGTAACTTGAATCTTTAGCAGATCCTTTTTCGTGTGTGTCACATTTATGCATAACACATTCATTCATTCATTCAGTCATTCAGTCACAGATTCGAAGGATTTTGATAATATAGAAGCCTAAGGTGTTTTGATTAGTCAGTATTATATATGGGAAATGATAACTGTTTTCCGTATAGAGCTGTTTAGTATATAAAGTATGTATCAGTATGCGGAGTGCTTCTGTATATGGTTGAAAAAATGAAAGAGGATGGAAAAAGCAGAGCCAAGCTAAAATACTACCAGAGACCCCATGGATACCATCATACCCTCTTTCTTTTGAGGGCATTATCATTATATAGAAGCAAAAAATGGTAAAAACTACAATTAACACAACAGAACATTTCAGTACGGTGATAGTCAAGAATGCAGTTTGATTATTTCAAGAAAGTTATGACTAGTGTGGGGAACAGCCTGGACACAGACAGGTAGATATGGTTCTTGAAGCACCACACACATTTATTTACACTATTTACAAAGGTGGAACACACATACAACCCATTTGCCGCAGCACCAATCACCCCAAAGTCCAGGCCTCTTTTCACAATGCCTTTACTCTTCAGGCCGCCTCTTTCCTCTCCTCCCGAGCTCTGTTCTCTTCCACCCGACTCCAGCCATCGATTGGAGGGAGGTGGCCCCTTTTATACACACCCTGATGTGCTCCAGGTGCCTCCTGGCAATCTTCCACCGGCACTCCCCAGTGTGGCGGAAGTACCGGCTCTGCATCTGGAAGCACTCCGGGTGTCCCTGATCCCCTTCCCGCCAGCACTTCTGGGTGTGACGGAAGTGCTGAGGTCCAGAGCTCCATAGGTATCAGGGCGCCCCCTGATGGTGACCACGGGCCCCTACAGGGCTGAGCTTCAAAGCTCTGTACCCGTGGTCCCCAAAGCTACCAGGGCAGTCATCCCCTCGTGGTCTGGAGAAGGCGCAAGCCCTCCTCCGGTCCTCCTGGGTGTCTCAGCTGAGTAGCAGCCCCAGCTACTCGCCACACTAGCTACTAATTCATAATTGTATCCTGGGAAGCAGCATATCTACTGTAAGTCAGCGGTGTGCTGTAAGATCTCAAAATATAAGCAATGATTAAAAGAGCTGCGCCTTTTCAGTTTAAGCAAGATTAAGATGAGACATGATTGAAATGTTTAAAATTATGACAGGAGTTAGTGCAGTAGATCGAGACTGTTATTTTAAAATGAGTTCGTCCAGAACACGGGCAACACTGTTGGAAACGTGTTAATATTTGCACAATCATTGGAAGCCGTTCTTTACACAGAGAACCACAGACAAACAGAATAAGTTAACAAGTAGTGTGGTGGAATAAGCTAGTAGTGTGTCTTTATCAATCTACAGTCAGTAACCTAAAATGACAAATTTAAAGCATATTTTCAGAAAGCAAATTTATTGAAAATCGAAAATTGAAATCTCTCATTTATATAAGTATTCAGACCCTTTGCATATTGTGGTCAAGTGCGTTGTGTTTGCTTTAATTATCCTTGAGATGCGTCTAGAACTTGATTGGACTTCACCTGTGGCAAACTGAATTGATTGGACTTCATTTAAAAGACACACAACCTGTATATATAAGGTCTCACTATATACACTGCATATCAGGAGAAAAGCCAAGCAATCTAGTCCAAACAACACTCTGCAAACTGTCTTGATCAGATTGTGGAGAGGTATAGATCAAGTGAAAGATATAAAACTATTTCTAAAGCTTCGAGTGTTCCTAGGAGTACAGTGGCTTAAGTAATTGTGAAATGGAAAAAAAATTTGGAACCACCAGGACTATTCCTACAGTTGGCTCTCCAGCCACACTAAGTAACTGGGCAAAAAGAACCTTTATCAGGGAAGTGAACAAGAACTCAATGATCACTCTACTAGAGCTTCAGAAGTCTTCTGCAGAGATGGGAGAGCCTGTCAGATGGATGACCATGTCAGCAGCATTCCATCAATCAGGTGTTCATGGTAGAGTGTCTAACAACTGCTTAGAGTTTGCCATGTAGCATTTAAAGGGCTCTTAGAAAATGAGGAAAATAATTATCTGGTCTGATGAGACAAAAATGTAACTATTAGCACACAACTCCAAGAACTATGTCTGGAGAGACCAGACACTGCTTATTACCTGCGTAGTATCATCCCTACCGTGAAGTGTGGTGGCTGCATTATGCAATGGGAGTGCTTCTCTGCGGAAGGTACAAAGAGAATGGTCAGAATTGAGGGAAGAATGAATGCAGCCAAATACAGTGAAGTTCTTGAAGAAAACCTGCTCAGACTGGGGTGACGATTCACCTTTCAGCATGATAATGACCCAAAGCATACAGCAAAGTCAATGCTGGAGTCGCTTTAGGACAAGTGCTTGACTGTCCTAGAGTGGCCTAGACAAAGTCCAGAATTAAACCCCATAAAACAACTGTGGAAAGTCCTGAACATGGCAGTTTACATGTGCTCCCCATCCAAACTAAGAGAGGTAAAGAGGATTTCCCAGGAAGAATGCAATAAATTGCCCAAATCCAAGTCTACAAAGGATGTAGAGACTTACCCAAGAAGACTCAAAGCTGTAATTACTGCAAAAGTGATTCCTGCAAAGTCCTGAATACTTACAGTATATGAATAAGAGATTTTAGTTTTGGATTTTTTTTTTATTTTAAACATTTCTGAAAATATAATTTCACTTTGTTATTATTTGTTATTGAGTGTAGATTGATGGCCAACAATGGTAAATATATGTATTTAAAATTATCTCTAAAGTGTGCAGAAAGTGTCTTTATTCATTGACTGTTCGTATCTTTTGCAATGCAGCATGGCAGGGCACCACAGCCAAACCAGATAGCAAAGGGATGCCAGTTCATCACAGTGAAAAATGAAGGCATGAACCAGCACTCAAGAATTCAGTTTGGGATTGTATATAGGGTAGGCCAGATCTAATTATGCAATTTTCATTACGCTATAACTTATTAAGTTTATTACATAGAAAATCACCCAAAAAATCCTGGACCAGCGAGAAGTGTGCGAACTGACGACATGAAGAATCATCTTTGTGCCGAACTGAAATCCTCCTCGCATAAATCAAAGTCATCCAGACGATCTGGATCTGCATAATTAGATCTGGACCACCCTGTATTACAGTCTGGATTTTTCCCATTTTATTCCTAATGGTTAACCATGATAGCTACTTGCTTTTGAATGTATCTGTTGCTACTGTAGGATAATCATTGATTTTCAGGATGTTGTGGGACAATATGTAATTGTAATTGGTACTCTGCTTTTTACAGTCTAATAGCACAGGAAAAACTACTTCAAACCATCCAGTGGATTTGGGGAAAAATGTTCTAAAGCAACTGCCATATACTTACAAATGTTGGAAACACAATTGAAATCTTTCATACACATAGAAACATGTAGTACTGATTACAAAAAACTGTACACACAGACATACAGTAATAGTGAAGTTATGTATGATGTTGAAATCGTGGGGAAGCAAATAGCATTTTGTATTTAAAATTAAGTTGATTGTAACACACACTGGGTGAAAAGCCCATGGGTTGACATGATGTCTCTCGTTGGCCACTGCAAGAAAAGGGCTGCATCAGTCAACATTATTCAGTATTTTATTAGCCTACCATTGGGTCTAAGGAACTGTAGGGTTTCAAGGCAACAATTCCAAAAGCATAGAAAATTTCCATTTTATTGTTGCATTTAAGGGAAACTAATAGGAAGCTTGGGACTTTAGTGATATATTAGAATCTACTACAGTATAATAAAAACACTATTGTCTATGTGTGTGTGTGTATGTGTGTGTGTCTGGGCCCTCCTCCTAATCTGATTGGTCAGTTCGCATTTGTCAGATTGATCAGTTTGGTTTTGGTGTCTCAGTGGTAGGGGTAATTACACAATACATTAGTGGTGCAAAGTTCAATTCCTGACTGTAACAATTTTTTTATATTTACAAAAAAAGAGATAACATGAATAATGTGTAGGGCAACTATGGCTTGCTAATTACTAATGAGGCGCAACCCTTACAAAGATGGGAAATATTCACAAGGATGCAATTGATATTTTCACAGTGGGTAGTTGACCCCTATCTACCATTGGTGGTAGTCAAAAAGTGAATAGCAGATGAGCAAGGAACTTCAAAATGACAGACTAAACTTTATGGGAATTCAATTGAGAGAGAAAGCATTGGAGGTTAATGCAAACTAGGAGAGTGCGGAAAGGTGTGTGTGGAACACTGAGGGTACACATAGGGCAAGAGATATCAAATATTTATACATTTACACAGGTATCATAGCTAGCGCTAAATATAATGTTTAAAAGATGTGTGTACATTACACAGTGCTGCACTCACAATAATGCTGGATAAGAATGTTACATTATTTTTTATCTAAAGAAAACAAACGAAAAGCTTTCTTTTTCAGTGTAGTTCTTGTTCTGAGGTTTTATCTTGTGGCCCACCATTAG
The DNA here is from genome assembly GCF_016835505.1 of Polypterus senegalus. Lineage (NCBI taxonomy): Eukaryota > Metazoa > Chordata > Cladistia > Polypteriformes > Polypteridae > Polypterus > Polypterus senegalus. Next base: position 249,472,765 of record NC_053154.1, read on the forward strand.
ATTTAAAAGTAATTCCAAGCATTTTCCTATGCTACATTCCAGTTTGCCTGTGGCTCACTTGAGTAATTAATAGTATAAATCAACTAAATACAACTAAATTAGTTGCAGGTGCTTTATTTACAGGATTTGTTATTTAGCATTCATGCCAATTTGAAAAGAGAATATTAAAACATTTTAAAAGCAGGATATTTGACCTATAAAGCACTATAAAGTGTTACTCCTAAATCAATATTATTAAGTCAAAATAACTTTCCAAGGCAAGAATGAACATTCCTCAGTGAATAGAAATCAACAAACATCTCTGAGCTACAAACATCTCTAAGCTACAGCAGTTTACAGTCTGTTTTAGAGCACTGATATACATGAATATTCATAGGCCCCCTTCCCCCCATTAATATTCAATATTTATACTCAACAACCATCTGCAGACTCTTTCAGCAGCTGCACTAAAGTGCAGTTGAACCTTAACATTAGTTAGGCTAACAACCAACCTCTCCCAAACTTTAACCAAAGACACAAAATCTGCCTATGCCTGCATAGTTTATTTTTTTCTGTAATATGAATTTAAAAAAGCCTACTAAAATGTAACATAAAATTTTCAGCACTTCATATTGATTGGCTTATTCGTTTGTTGATAAATATTAAAAACCCATGTACACAGCCATTTAGTGTGCAGTTAGCAATCGGACATATTTTAATGCTTCCATTTAAAAATTATCACAGGGCCATGCAAAGACCTTTCTGCAAGCAAATGTGAAGTCGTTTAAAAAATGGGACGTCCAGCTCTTCCAGCATGCAGATAGCTGTATCCATTTTTTTAATCAGCTCAAAGAAGCATCAATAAGATGAAGAAAAACTCTACATGAGAGATACTAAAAGATTTGAAACTGCAACACCACTTTATTCAGGCATAGGCAGATCATTGTTAAAGTGCCAATTTTATACTAAATTGCTTTACATATTTTGGCTGAAATTATTTTTCTGCAATAACAAAAGGTCAATGTAATACATACCTGCATGTAATAATTCAATTTATATGCTAAATTAAAATCACAAAAAAAGGAAAATCGTCACTCACCTATTTAAAACTGTTTAATTCAGTTCTGGAGCACCAGTTTAAAGGCAGTAACCAGTCTATAATGGGACATTAACTCATCTTACAGTGTATTCACACACACACACACTCATACACCAACAAAAACACACATCATACTTCCTCAAACTCGGAAACTTAAAAAGATCACCAATTATCTTAACACACATGTCCTTAAGAACAAATACAAACTTCAAACAGGCACTCTGACAACCTAAGATCCAAACCCATTCTTTAGGATGGGTGAACATCCAGCTACCATGTTGCCCTTAAAAAATCGATTCAGGTTAGAGTTGGTGAATTCGAAAATGATAACATTTAATTCATTCAACTGTTCTGATCTCATCTGTTGTCGTACTAAATTTACCAGAATTACTAATAATCACCTTCTTTTAGAGCATTTTAGCACCCACCCATTCAATTCCATAACAAGCTCACTGAAATAAATGACACAATCAGCATGCCAACTATAAATCTGACATTGTGAGAAAATTGTTGTCAGGCTAGAATATTTATTGGTTGTTCTTTGCTCTGTTTTTTTTTCTCTGTAAGTTGTAAACAACAGGCCATTTTTATTTCTATATGCCATTAAGTGTAGAAAATATGCCTGTGATTAAAAATGGCAGAGGACCTTTTAATTCATGAATTTTTATCACCAAATATCCCTCTGGCTACTGATGTTCTTTCTAGCTAATTTCTGCTGTTAATTTCGCTCTGATGGCTTAGCTTTTCTCTAAGTATATTGGTGCATACTGCAGAGTTTTTTGCTAGTATTGTCCTCTGTTTGTACCGAGGCCATCTATTTAACAATTCATTTAATTGAACGAAAAGAATTCAGACTGAGAAGAAACTTCAGTTTTAAAGTGAAAAAAATTAAAGGTGAACCATTCATTTTCTTTGTACCCACCATCTGCATTCTTCATGTACAATGCGACTAAATTTTACTCTTAACACATTACAGACCTGTCAAAGCCCCTGCTATTGAACAAGACCCTGAATGATCTCTCAAATGCTGATTAATGAGAAATGATCACGTTCACTGAAAGGACGTATAGTATCAATCAACTTCAGAACTGATCCCATACACAGCATGTCTCTGAAGTGTGTTTGTCCATTTTTGTATGTAGTATATTGATGCTAACTGTGATTAGATTTTCTAAGTATCACTCTATTTTGGTCACCATTTTAAACCAAACAATTGCCATATCCTTTTCTTATCTAAACGGATGATTTAATATACCTTTTTATTTTGCTCGTCATCATCCTTCTGGGGCTGACTGCAATGTGTTGCTTTCTCCCATAGCCTTTACTTTGTGAGTAGCCAGGAGAGTAAAAGATAAATAAGCACTTAAGGCATTACATTATACTTTTAGGCTTAGCAACAGCCGTTACTGCAACATTCGCTTGTCTTATTAAGTGTTTCTGTGAGTGGAATTTTGGACCGTTGTTTAAGGTGCATGGATTCCTTTGATGGCTTACTTCATGTGCCTGTCGTAACTACATTACCATCTCAATCCTGAGTAATGTGGCCCTTTGTCATATTAAACCTTCATGCTTATAATCATCATTAGGATGATATCCTTACAGAAACTAGCTTTTCCTGTGCGAGACTCACCTAATGAAGACTACCAGCCAAAACACTGTTTCTCTAACCTTCCTTAGCCAGACATCTCGTCACAATACATACATACATGGAGAAAGGGTGAAAAAATAGAAAAATCAATTCAGATATATGCTATCTCCTCTGCAGTCTTTATAACACTTTGCACCCCTAAGGTTGCACAAAAGGAGACTCCACGCCAGACAGGTAAGCAATAAGGTGGATCACATTCACCATAGCGCTAGGCAAAGGGTGCTCACTGTCCAGGGGCATCCTCCCCAAAACTGGAATTGTCAAACCCTTTTCAGGTCTTTGTAGAGCTGGATGGTGTCTCTGAAGACTCTGAGGTGGTAGGCATTTATCTTATTTAACAATGTTATTTTTAACAATTTATCTTTAGCAGTGTTAATTTACTTTTTCCCTCATTTCTGCTGTGCAGTGAAAATTTTCTGCAGACATTAGAACCAGACTTCTGCAATAACCACAATGATTTAAAACAGTGGTGAGCAGTAGTATCTTCACAAATTAAATCTAAGTTTCTCTATAACTCATTTCTAATTATTCAGAAAAAATAAATTTTTTTATAGGTAAATTTTCTCCAAAACATTTTCACAGGCATACTAACCACAGGACCACAAGAAAACTTGTAATGATTTTGTGTGCTAAGTGCAAATAGGCTAATGTAGTTTGTGTTAAATGTGCAGGTTGCATTGTTTTGGATTTTTGCTTTATTTCTGTGTTGAATATTTCACTTTAGCTTAAATTGTGATACACATTTCTTCCTAAATAATTTAATTATGAGCAAGTTACTTTGTTGAAATAAAGGTTATTATCACACATAAACAAATAGAAGCATAATGTTTTGGCTGTTTTAGTAGCCAAAAGTAATCACTATCAGAGGAATTTAGACATTTAGGAAGTACAACCTTTAAAATGTAACTGTTTATCTTCATACCCACACTATGAGTTCTCACATTAAGTATAAATTGTTTATATATTTTTTTTTTGCAAAAACGTAAAATGTTTTAACTAAACAAAATGCATAAAGCGTAAAATGCACATGCTTAGCTATATACTGATTTGAAAAAAAACAGCCAGAAAAAAAGCATATTGGGTTTAAGGTTAAAGTTTGGAGCCAGTGTAAAAAAATCTTTGGGGTACTTATAAAATCCTTTCTATATTCTTTTCCTTTTTTGTTTTCTAACTCTGAAAGTACATATCCCATTACAAAACAATAAAAAGACATTGATATAGAAGTTTATACTCTTACCATATTTACACATGAACATATGTACAGAAGAAACTTGTCTTCTTCTCATGTACTGGCAAAAGCATATAGTGAAGTGTTTTTAGACAATTGCTTGCATTTCTTACATTTGGTTTTATGCATTAACATGAATAGTATATACAGTATACTGTTCAAAAAAAGTTAAAGGAATGCTTTTAATTCAGAGTATAGCATCAAGTCAATGAAACTTCTGGGATATTGAACTGGTCAGTTAAGTAGCAGAGGGGATTGCTAATCAGTTTCAGCTGTTTTGGTGTTAATAAAATTAACAACAGGTGCACTAGAGCAGTGTTTCCCAACCTCAGTCCTGGGGGCACACTGTGGCTGCAGGTTTTTGTTTCAACCACCTTCTGCTTTTAATTGGACTCCTGGTCTAATTAAGTGATGCGTTATTTCCCAAGTTCTGTGTTTTGGGAACAGTATATCCATCCATCCATCCATCCATCCATTAGTTACTGTGTAAAGGCCTAAAGCACAGTACAAATGTACACAAAGCAAATTTAGGGTGGTAGAGAAATCAGTTTAAGTTCAGATCTTCTGGATTTTTGTTGTACTATTTTGTTTTCCAATTAATTTAATATATCCATCATCCATCCATCCAACTATCCATTATCCAACCCGCTATATCCTAACTACAAGGTCACGGGGGGCTGCTGGAGCCAATCCTAGCCAACACAGGGCACAAGGCAGTAAACAAACCCTGGGCAGGGTATTAAAACTATTAAAACTGGAAAACTAAGTTTGATAAATAGAATATATATATATATCCTGTCCTGGCCCTGTGCTCACTGCCCAGCAAGGTGGAACTCGACTGGCATTTGCTCAAGAACACCAGAATTGGCAAGTCCGCCACTGGCGCCCTGTACTTTTTACAGACGAGAGCAGGTTCACCCTGAGCAGCTGTGATAGACGTGAAAGAGTCTGGAGAAGACAAGGAGAACGATATGCTGCCTGCAACGTCGTTCAACATGACAGGTTTGGTGGTGGGTCAGTGATGGTCTGGGGAGGCATATCCATGGAGGGATGCACAGACATCTACTGCATAGGAAATGGTGCTCTGACTGCCATAAGGTATCGAGATGAAATCCTTGAACCCATTGTCAGACCCTACGCTGGTGCAGTAGGTCCTGGTTTCCTCCTAATGCATGGCAATGCCCGGCCTCATGTGGCAAGAGTATGCAGACAGCACCTGGAGGATGAAGGAATTGAAACAATTGAATGGCCTTCACGATCCCCTGACTTAAACCCAATAGAACATCTGTGGGACATTATGTTTCGGTCCATTAGGCTCCGCCAGGTTGCTCCTCAGACTGTACAACAGCTCAGGGATGCCCTCATACAGATCTTGGAGGAAATGCCACAAGACACCATCCGTCGTCTCATTAGGAGCATGCCCCGACGTTGTCAAGCATGCATACAAGCTCGTGGGGGCCACACAAGATACTGAAAAGCATTTTGAGTAGCAGAAATTAAGTTTTTGAAAAATGGACTAGCCTGCCACATCTTCATTTCACTCTGATTTTAGGGTGTCTACACAATTGAGCCCTCTGTAGGCAGAAAACTTTTATTTCCATTAAAAGACTTGGCATCCTTTTGTTCCTAAGACATTGCCCTGTCGTTATTTGTATAGTTATCCAACTTCATATTGAGATCTGATGTATCTAATGTGTTTCTTTAAAGTGTTCCTTTAATTTTTGTGAGCAGTGTATATATATATATATATATATATATATATATATATACAGTATATATATATATATATATATATATATATATACAGTATATATTGGGGCGGGTGGCCGGGTCCCATGCCCTGGCTGGCGGTGATGCCTCAACCTCCCACAGGGCTCGATGGGAGATGGAGTCCTTAACAGCCCGGTTGGGAGCTTGACTGGCCGCTAGGAGGTGCTGCATGGATTCCACAGCCCAGCTGGACAACTCTTCAACCCCACTCGGAAGTGCAATTAGAATCAGTTGGTCAAGCACCTGGAACGCTTCCGGGTGGGCTATAAAAGGGACCAGCCACCACCACTCAAAGGCCAGAGTTGGGAGGAGAGGACAAAGCTTCAAGGGAGGAGTCGTGGTGCCAGAAGCGCGTGTGTTGGTTTGTTTAGTTTGTGCTTATTGTGAGACTGTGTTGTGGCTGGGGGTTTCACGGGGAAGACATGCCCTCAAGCTGAAGAAAATAAACATTTTGTGTTATTTTATACGTGCCTCAGTGTGAGTCTGTGCTGGGTCGGGCGCTATATAGCGCTACTGTTACAATATATATTACTCTACTTTCCCCTTTTGTATTATTAATATGTAGCCTTTGTCAGAATGCCTCAAATTTCCCAGACTTACCACTATTTATAAAGTACTGTACCATATAACTTCTCCCCACCTTCCATTCTACATGTATAACCTCAGGCAGTTGGGTGTAGTAGATAGAGAGATAGATAGATAGATACTTTATTAATCCCAAGGGGAAATTCACATACTCCAGCAGCAGCATACTGATAAAAAAAAAACCAATAAAAAACAATATTAAATTAAACAATGATAAAAATGCAGGTAAAACAGACAATAACTTTGTGTAATGTTAACATTTACCCAGGGTGGAATTGAAGAGTCGCATAGTGTGGGGGAGGAACGATCTCCTCAGTCTGTCAGTGGAGCAGGACAGTGACAGCAGTCTGTTGCTGAAGCTGCTCCTCTGTCTGGAGATGATACTGTTCAGTGGATGCAGTGGATTCTACATGACTGACAGGAGACTGCTCAGTGCCCGTCGCTCTGCCAGATGTCAAACTGTCCAGCTCCATGCCTACAATAGAGCCTGCCTTCCTCACCAGCTTGTCGAGGCGTGAGACATCCTTCTTCTTTCTGCTGCCTCCCCAACACACCACTGTGTAGAAGAGGGCTGTCTGATAGAACATCTGCAGCATCTTATTGCAGATGTTGAAGGACGCCAGCCTTCTAAGGAAGTATAGTCAGCTCTGTTCTCTCTTGCACAGAGCATCAGTATTGGCAGTCCAGTCCAATTTATCATCCAGCTGCACTCTCGGGTATTTATAGGTCTGCACTCTCGGGTATTTATAGGTCTGCACCCTCTGCACACAGTCACCTCTGATAATCACGGGGCACAGGAGGAGCTTGGGTCTCCTAAAATCCACCACCAGCTCCTTGGTTTTGCTGGTGTTCAGGTGTAAGTGGTTTTATTCGCATGATTTAACAAAGTCCTTGATTAGGTTCCTATACTCCTCCTCCTGCCCACTCCTGACAAGCAGGAGTTAAGTTACAAATTAAATAATGTATTATTGATAATATTCATAAATAATAACAATATGCAAAGTACATTAGAATATTGGCAACCATACAACCTGATAAATGGTGATGTGTAGTGTCAGGCGGCACACAGACTTGTTAGTTACTTAAAATATCTCTAGTTAAGTCCTCATTTTTGGTCAGCTTTCTTCAGAACAGGGCACATGCCTGTCTCAATATGGCTGCTGAGTGGCTCTTCATTGTGTTGTCTTTTTCAGTTCATGGTGTGTGATGGTCTTTCATCAGTTTCATAAGAGAGAGTGAGTTAAAGCAAGCAAATTTATAGGTTTTCTGTCCAACCCCTAGAGCCAATAGGGCATCATGGTACTTAAAGGCTTCTGATACAAGCCATACTTCAGACCAATGGGGGAACAGGATACCTTTCACACCTTCCCTCCAAACCATGTGTTAAGGTAAAACTTGCCAGCTAGGTAGTCTGGATTTCCTGTAGGAGTTGTCTGAGAGTCCTGCAGAGAATCACTTACCAAACTTGTTTGAGGCACTTCCCCCAACACTGTTGTAAAACTCTCTTTCCTGATTTAGTCCTTGGGGGGTAAACATGAATGTTTCTCACTAATGTAACACTAATATTACATTGCTTTGCCTAAGTTACAAATAAAGACATACAAAATATTTATCAACTTGTATGCAAAATTTCACATCACAACAGGAGGCATATCCATGACCCACAGACCTCTACAGGCTAGACTACGGCACCTTGACTGCCATTAGGTATCAGGATGAAATCCTTGGACCCATTGTCAGATCATATGCTGGTCAGTGGATCCTGGGTTCCTCCTGGTGCACGACAATGCCCGGCCTCATGTGATGAGAGTATGCAGGCAGTTCCTGGAAGATGAAGGAATTGATACCATTTCCTCAGGACACCATCCATCGTCTCGTTACGTGGGGGCCATACAAACTACTGAGCACAATTTTGAGTTGCTGCAATGAAATTCCAGCAAAATGGACCAACCCGGCCCATCATTTTTTCACTTTGATTTTTGGTGTGTCTTTGAATTCAACCCTCTGTAGGTTGATAACGATGTGGCATCCTTTCATTCACATTACCAAGTCCATATCAGTATAGATATCCAGCATGATTTTTTTCCCATTGAGATCTAATGTGTTTTCATAGTGTTCCTTTAATTGTTTTGAGCAATTTTATATATAGATGCAGATCTATCTATCTATCTGTAATTTATCTCTGCAATATTAAATGTTTTATAGATAGATAGTAAGGTCTACAGTATCTATCTATCTATCTCTGCAGTATTAACCTCTGTTATTATCTCCATGCCAAAAGTGACTGATATGACAATCAAATCCAGAGTAAACAGGTTTATGCTACAATGCTACCCAGTATTATAATGTTGCCCAAAACAAACATTTAATAATTACTAGCCGAAGCCTGCTGTAGCATATGGCGGTGTAAGAATAGGAACGGAAAACGGTGAGAAAGGAATTCAGTATAATAAAGGCTTAGGAAACCACCGTCGCAGTATAACGAAAATAGCAAGGAGCGAAACCAGTGCCAATGGTCGAGAGAGTACCTTCCTGTAGCAGGCTACGGAAAACAAAGACATATATAGATAAATGCCGCATTCACTGTATTGCCCAGTCGACACGATAAGTCAGCACGTCCGCCCTATTGCGAGTGGTAAATATGCCATTTAAACTAATACAGGTAAGATGTGGAAACCGGGTTTTCTGATGAAAAAACAATAACGTTTTAAACAGTATCATTTACATACAACAGATTTTGGCGAATTGTTTACATGCAATTATTTATATCCATTTATACACTAATAATGGCAATTACTAAATAATAATAATATAATATAATAATAATAATAATAATAATTCCTCCCGTATAAGTAACATTTCTTGGACTGCTTTCTTCCATCTCAGAAACATTTCTAGACTTCGTTCTGTTCTTAGCAACACAGTACTAAAGTATTGATTAATACCCGAGTCACCTCATGTATAGATTATTGTAATGATATTCTATCTGTCATCCCACAAAAACTTATCCATCGCTTACAATTTAATCAAAATTCTGCTGCCAGGATAATAACCTGGGGCCTCATGTATAAACAGTGCGTACGCACAGAAATGTTGCGTAAGAACTTTTCCATGTTCAAATCGCTATGTATAAAACCTACACTTGGCGTAAAGCCACGCACTTTTCCACAGTACCTCATGCCTTGTCGTACGCAAGTTCTCCTCTCGGTTTTGCAGACTGGCGGCACCCAGCATCAAAGCAATGGTACTGTTCCTGTGTGGTTACTCATTATTTTCCTGACACGGCTTTATAAATACACTGAAACTAACCGCATATTGTTTATTAGTGTAACGCATCTGATTGTAATTAACTTGTAACAATATAATGGTCCAGGGAATAGCCATAGTATTCCAAATACCATAACTGCTTTAGTGTTGTTACTCTCACTTCTCCTTCTTCTTCTTCTTCTTTCAGCTCCTCCCATTAGGAGTTGCCACAGCGGATTATCTTTTTCCTTATTACTCTGACTGCACCACTCGGAGTATTTATATCACTGTATCTGAGTGTGAATCACAGCAGCAGCTGTTCGGAAAGAGAATTATCAGTATACAGCTTCGAGGACACGCTGTCTCAGCCACTGCAAAACGTTTTAAAGCCTTTCCTGTACAGACCTCGCGGTTCAGAAACAGTTTCATCCCAAAAACTTGAAATGCACTCAATCAATTGCACCTTGTAGAACTGTTTGTACTTATAAGTACAATTACCTCACTGTAAACTTGCACTATAGTTATAATATCGCACAACCTGAGCCACTTTATAAAGCGCATATTTACATATAATGACGATATCATTTTTAAGGTGAAATGCAGCAAAATATGTTTATTAAATTATACAGATAAAAATTTAACTTCATTTAAATAATCTATATTGTTCACTGGGAGTGTCGTGAAGGATAGAATAATTAAACATGTACTATTAAAAGATATTTCAATGTTTCTTAAACGTTTTGAAGAATCGGTGCTAAGCTTACAGATGGCTTATTTTCTATTACGGAGCTGATTGTGTGGCGATCGGTTACTTGGGGAAAGAAAAGCACTGACTGCAGTGACGGCTACGCCAATATATATTGAATATAAAACAGAAAGAGAAAATAACAACACAGCTAAAAATGCAGCAACAAATTTCGGCAAAAGTTAAATGCTTGTGTCATGAGCGTGAGGCGGCTATGCAGTGTCTGCAACGGACGTGGCCATCCACCGTGCATAAGCTACCTTACTGACATTGGCAGGCGAAGGAGCCACCGATTCTTCCTGTGCCCAGTACCACCACAAGCCTAGAGCCGCTCCCTGAGTACTGCTGCAATAAATTATTTCATCAAAGTGAAACGCATGTTTAATAACGTGCTTTAACTCCTATCATCATGAAAATGATATCACGTATACATCTCAGTATTTTAGTTATTCAGAGAGCTGTTATATCACGAATGTAATGGATTCTGTGTCCAGTTGGAGGAAGAGAGCCGGTTTAAGAAGCAAGTAGTGATTCACACACATAGAGCACATAGAAGATCAAATACAAAACAAAGCACTTAATGTGCTACTTTAATTACGATGTGATTGGGAAACTGGTTAATTAAACGATTTTAAGATGAAGTTTATGATGTTCTACTTTAATGACAAAATAAACTATGTGATTAAAGTGGAAATGTCGAGATTGAAGTTGACATTTCGTGCTTTTTCCCCACTGTGTGCCTTTTTTTCTCTGTACCCTAATAAGCTTTCATATGACACTCAGACAGTGGACTACAACTCGGCTTTTCACGGCGGCTTTGAGATGTGACTTCTTTTTTATTTCCGGCACTGTGTGATTTTGTGAACGTAAGCATTCAAGTTTCTCCAACACGCTATGTCACTCGATCAACTTCCTTTTGTTGATTATCCCACGGTTTATTTGAACAAATAGTATGTTTTTCCTTTGCCTCCACTTGGTATTCGCTGAAATTCTTATATTTTCCCCCGTGCTTTTCCCATTGTCTTTGCACAGAAGGCTGAGCTTAAGAGCGATTTATATTGATTTGCATATTCAAAAAGGCGTAATTCTGGGAGGAGTTGGGGCGTTACATAAAGCGCGTGCACGAGCGTTAGTTTTCACGCCGATTAGGATTTATGTAGCAGAAGAATGTGGAAGTTGGAGTACGCACAGATTCCTGCATGTGGATTTTTCTATGTGTAAGCAAATTTCGGCTTTTGTGCTTACGCCATGTTATAGTGCGAGTTCTACGCATGGCGTTATACATGAGGCCCCTGCTGTTCTAAATCCACTGAACATACTACACCTATTCTCTCTCAACTTCACTGTCTCCCTGTTAACTACAGAATACAATACTAAATACTGCTCTTAACATTTAAAGCTCTTCACAACCTCACTGATATCCTACAGACTGACACTCATCTCGGTCACTCTGATTCTCATCTGCAGCTGTACTTACTGTACCACACATCAAATTCTGTGCTATGGGAACTCGAGCGTCAAGTCGGGAATTCTCTTCTCTCTCATATACATCAGCTCGATTCAATAACATATTTTAAAACTACCCTCAAAACTTATCTTTTCAAACTGGCATACCAATTGGGAATTTTGCACTGTTACTGCCAGTTATCTTTGTTTGTTTGCTAATTATTGCTGTTTGATCGCGAGCGACTGTGGACGCAGAAGTAGGATTAGAGTTGGTGGGCAGGGCTCTGTGAGTTGGTGGGTGTGGCTCTCTGTCTTGCGTGCGCTCTCTGTCTTGCTTGCCCTTAGTTAGAATTGGCGGGCGGGGCTCTATGAGTTGGCGATCGTGTAAAGTTAACGTGGCTCAGAGGTGCATGTGGACTTTTGCACAGATGAAAGCGACTGAGGCTGTGTTTGGTGAGTTGTTGTGTGCCTCGAGAGCGACACTGGACTCGGGAGGAAGGTTACAGTTGGCGTGCGTGGCTCTGTCGAGCGTATCCCATGGTCTTAGAGTTGGCGGGTTGGGCTCTGTCTTGCTTGCGCTCACCGTCTTGCCTGCACTCAGTGTCTTGCATGCCTTTAGTGAATTATATATATAGATGTATGAATATTTTATGTATATTGTTCTGATTTATTGTTATACAAATTTATTGCACTGCTTAAATTTAACTAGAAAGTGCATTTTACAGAAATAAGCAATTTAATATCAAGCATATTTCATGTTGTATTTATTAAAGTTTTTCATTTTTGTAAATGTTTTAATCCATCCTTTTTATCATTTAGAAGCTAGTGCCTCACAACACCTCTGTAGGTACACTGCAGCTTATGACATGTTTCTCCCTGCTGCAGCTTTAAAAACTGAGATATAAGTTAGCTGGCAGTCAGCTTGAATGTAAATGGAAAGTGACTAGTCTAATTTTTCACGACCTTTCTAGCAAATTGCATCAATCAATCTCCTGGAAAGCCTTTTCATTTTCTTTGTTGGGTTTGCAGGGAACTGAAGATGAATGTTGCACAATAAATCCTCTATTCTTAAATATTGATCAAGTGTTTAACCATAATATAGAAGTGAAGTACTATGAGGATTTCTTTTATTGTTGTAGTTATTTTAAAGAAGATCTTTCTGACTTGGTTTCCTATTTTCCACATCAGACAGGTTATATTTTAAAGACTTTCCATACTGTTCTTAGAAATATCATAAAGTGTGTCATTAAAAACACCTTTGTGATTTTTCCTAAGAAAAGCCTTTTAAAAGTGACTCATTGATTTACTCTCATCTGCCTGTTCATTATACAGCCCAGTGAATAAGGAAGTATACCCTGTTACACAATTAACTCAATATTAATATTATGTTAACATTTATGTACAATAATTTGGTGCTCAGGGAATACATTGGTTCTGTGTGTCAGCAAGGACCCACTCTGAAGCCATTTTATCTTTTTTTATATCTGAAAAAGGGCAATAAAAAATGCAGAATATACTGTGTGGTGTTACATGGCTAGCAAAAAGGTATGTTTCCACAGAAAATTTCAAATAGCACAATCCATAGTGTCAAAAGGAGAGGGTCATTGCTAAGAATACAATACATTTTTGTATACAGCAATCCCTCCTCGATCGCGGGGGTTGCGTTCCAGAACCCACCGCGATAGGTGAAAATCCGCGAAGTAGAAACCATATGTTTGTATGGTTATGTTTATATATTTTAAGCTCTTAGAAACTCTCCCACACTGTTTATAAATATTCTCCGCACAGTTATACAGTAAACACTTGTTTATCGCGGTTAATCGGCTCCAGACAGATAAATGAATTTCCACGACGTAGGATTCTTTATTTATAAATCTTTATAAATATTTTCGCAGTTAGAGCATAGAAAACCTGTTTACGACTTTCTAAATACGCTTTTTTAACATTATTAGAGCCCTCTAAACATGAAATAACACCCTTTAGTCAAAAGTTTAAACTGTGCTCCATGACAAAACAGAGGTGACAGTTCTTTCTCACAATTAAATGAATGCAAACATATCTTCCTCTTCAAAGAAGTGCCTTCAGGAGCAGAGAATTTCAGAGAGAGAGAAAAGTAAACAAAAATCAATAGGGCTGTTGGGCTTTTAAGTAAACGAAGCACCGCGATAAAGCCGCCGCAATGAAGGGATCAATGTGAAGGTAGTCTTTTCAGCATTTTTTAGAGGAGCATCCGTATCTTCTAAGCAAACACCCCCTCCGTCAGGCACAGAGAAAAGAAAACAATCAAAAAACAATACGGGCTGTTAGAGCTTTGAAATGTGCAAAGCACCGCGCAGGAAGCATATCGTATATCATTGAGGAGTTTTATTTAATGTGTAATATGTGCTCTGATTGGGTAGCTTCTCAGCCATCTGCCAATAGCGTCCCTTGTATGAAATCAACTGGGCAAACAAACTGAGGAAGCGTGTACTTTAAATTAAAAGACCCATTGTCCTCAGAAATCCGTGAACCAGTGAAAAATCCGTGATATATATTTAGACATGCTTACATTTAAAATCCGCGATGGAGTGAAGCCGCAAATGTCAAAGCACGATATAGCGAGGGATCACCTTGACTCTCTAAGAAGACATGAAAAAACTTCCAAAAAACCCTAGTTGAGAAAAAATGGAAGAAACCTTGGGAAAGGCAGTTTTGGGCGTGCAGTGGGTGTCAAAAAGAAGGGGGTCAATACAATACAATAAACAGAACAGATCAAATATATATATATATATATATATATATATATATATATATATATATATATATAAATTTTACAAGTACGGAGCAGAATTTAACAGTAGATGATATCACATAATATAATTTAGATTTGTTTAGAGTCCTGGAGACCTCAGTCATCAAGCTGCCTTCCCTATTTGGCCATTCCACAGCTGAAACAGTGCTGATCCAGCCAGTCCGATGAAAGGACCCCCCTACCCCTTGATTCCTGCAATCCTCCATCAGGGATGACTTTACCTTAGGCAGGCAAAACAACTTGGCAGGGGGGAGAGTACCGAGAAGAGAAACAGAATAGATGAGGGTTAGAAACAAATTATAACTATCATGTTACTTATGTTGTACTGCTAATGACTAACAACAGAGATGCAGTCTGTATAGTTAATCAGCAGCTCTAGTCAGGATATGCTAAACTGAAGTACTGAATCTTCAGCCGGGATTTAAAAGCTGAGATCAAAGGGGCATCATTGTGTATAAGTCTGTTAAGGATTGGATTACTAGAGGGCAAAAGTTTTTGTTCTTAATTTTTCCCTTGAAGTGAAACCTTGAGATGGGGGAGAGTAACTCTCACACAGCAGTTACAACACCCCCTCTTCTTCCAGTTAAACTCATAAAAAGGATGTCAGCATGTCTCAATTTTCAATCCAGCACATCTGTCCATTTACTCAGATTCACTAAAGGCGTGAGGATAATGGTTTCAGCAGGTATCAAGTATACTTGTACCTCTTCTTATAGAGAGAGACAGAGATGGACGACAAAGGACTAGAATGCGGCCTCAGGAACTCTTCACCCACCCAGCCATTAGGAGGCACCATGCGTTATCTGGAAAGATTGATGCCTTTTTAAATCCCAGCTAGAGCTTAAGAATGACGGAACACCATAAGCTGTTAATGGAGGAAGGGCTTTCATTTGCCAAAAATGTGATTCTCGGGATTGGCCTAGAAGGGACCCTGAAAAATGGTTGAAACCATAGCAGAGGCATTAAATATCAATGTTGAGGCAACCACTGCTCTAAAAGGCAGCAGACACGAAAAACATGATTGCATCAGGAAAAGAGGCCAAATATTATCAACCGTCCTAAAATAAAATTCAAGCTGGAATGTGACAATAGATATGGATATTGTGACCCAAAAAAACTATCACAGGATATAAAGAGTTACAAAAAGTGTTTAGGAAAACATGCAAAAAAATAATTTGTAACATAAATTATAACAGAAGAGAGAAAAAAATAAGAGTGATTTTGTGTCTTATCTGAGAGGCAAATGGATGAACCACCCCACCTGCTTGAGATGGATGCAATGTTCATGTTTTCTCCACACACTGTAACTTCAAATGCTTTGAACAAATTTTTAATCTAAGCAGAAATATTGCATACATAAATGTAGATAAGGTGGTGAAAAAGCAGCCCTTTACAAGACTGTCAATGGCTTTTTCAACACCCTAACACAACAGTTATTGGTGAATACTGTATATTACATCAGAGATGCAGTAAATTATTTTATAATTCCAGTTTGATATTGTGAAAAAATATAAACACTGATGCTTTCTATTAAGTTTGCAAAAAATCTTTACCCAAAACCTTGACACTGGTTTTTGTAGTGAGGTTTCAGAGTATAGTAACAACTTATCAAGCTCACTAATGCATGATGCCTGGAGTTGTGATATTTTGCTTATTTCGCTTTGTTCAATAGATTTAGTCCAAACCAAAATGTTCATTTCTGTAATAGCGCTCTGTGATGGACGGCTGGAATACAAGGATGGGGAAAGGCAGCTACTTGCAGACACTGCCGTCCTCAAAACACTAGATGGCAGTTCCCCTGAAGTGTAGCGGTGCCCTGGATTCCCTCAGGGCATCCTGGGACTTGGGGTTCGGTTTCTCAGCCCTGTTGGGTGCCGTGGGTGCCGCCAGGGGGAGCTTTCGAAAGACCTGGGGACTCATCCTTTCCTTATAGCCCAGAAGTACGAGGTAGTCACGAGGACAGAAGCCCTGAAGTACTTCCAGGCTGAAGAAAATGTCAGTTCTTTATTAGACCCAGAAGTGCCCGCCATTCATGTGGTCGGAAGGACAGAAGCACTTCCGGGTCAAGGACTATATAAAGGACTACTGGAGACCCAGCAAGGGAGCTGGGAGTTAGAGGACGGAGCTTGCTGGGAGGTGTGGAAGAGAGATTTTGAAAATTGAATATTATTGTGTTTATATGTTTATTGTGGTGGAAGTGCTTTGGACACCATTTTTTTTAAAAGAAGAAATTAAAACAACTTCTTGGTGCTTTTAACATGTGTGGTCAGTGTCTGTGTGTTGGGTTAAGCACTGCTATAGTGCCATGTAGTGTTACAGCTCCAATATTCTTTCTTATATGTTTGATTAATTTCATCTTATTAGTCTTTCTTCTTAATGAAAATGCTATTATTTAAATAATATTTTCTTAATTCCTCTTGTGGTCATTAAATTTAATTCTGTTTAGAGCCAACCTTTTTTGAAGTATTCAGCAGTGGGCGTTCATGCATATTTATTTGTGTAATCAATTATTTCTATTGTCCTTTTGGTTTGTAAATTACTTTTAGGTAACACATAGAAAATGATCCGTCCCTCAATTACTATTTAAGTGTTTTTCACAGAGTTCATGGATGAAGACTGACATTTTTAACCAGGAATTAATTCATTGTTATGGTCTTTCCACACATTATAAGTTTGTGATTGCATATATTGTGGAAAACAGACAAAAACAAAATAATAGCAATGGATTCTTTTCATTGTATTTAGGTGGATAAATACTGTCTAGAATTAAACTAATTTAATTGAATTTTCCCTCTACTACGACATTAAGAGTCAAGAGACATTTTCATTCTAAATTTGTTTCGGCTTTTTTTCGAACTCTGTTACCTGAGTCTGATTAGTCTGATTTATTTATATAGATTTGAACAAGTTAATCATACACTGATGCTTACCAAACCAAACATACTGAGACCCTTTGGAAAGGGTGGTCTTGGTACGGTACCAAAGAAACCCTGGAATCAATTCTTGACATTTTTCCAAAAATGCTCCACTTTTATAAACACAGAATCTGGGTTTTATTGCAAAATGAGAAAGGCACAGATTTTCTGCGTCCTCATCTGCAATAAAAGTTAAAAGGCATAAACAGATGGGTGCAAAAGAAGGTGTCAAATACAACTATATAGTATATACTGTATAGTGCCAACAAATATCACCTGAGGCCTCATGCATAACAACATGCATAGAATTCACACTAAAACATGGCGTACAGACAAAAGTGGAAAAGTATGTACACAAAAAAATTCAGATGCACAAAACCAGGCGTAAGCCAACTTCCACACTACATAAATCCTGGTCAATGTAAAAAGTAACACTCGTGCACACGCCTACTGCCCCACCCCTACTCCTTCCACAATTTTGCATATTTTAATATGCAAATCAATATAAATAGCCCTTTCTGTTCAGTGTTCGGTTAAAAGAAAATGGAAAAAGCACATGAAAAAAAGAATTTCAATGAATGCGAAGTTAAGCCAAGGAAAAATGTACTATTTTTTGGCTAAAACAATGGTATTAAAGAACAAAAGGAAGTTGATCGAGTGATACAGAGTGCGGAGAAACTGGAAAGTTCAAGTTCAGATAGTCGCACAGTGTCCGAAATAAAAAAGAAGTGGTCAGATATCAAAGTCACCGTGAAAAGGTGAGTCATTGCCCACAATCTGAGTGTCATATGGAAGCATATCAGGGTACAGAGAAAAGGAAAAAAATGGACACAGGTGGGAAAAAAATGTCGAAATTTCCACTTTAATCGGGTAGTTTATTTTGTAATTAAAGCAGAAGGTCATAAACTTCATCTTAAAATCGTTTTCAAGTTTCTCAAATCCTGTCATAACTAAAGTAGCATATTAAGTGCTGAGTATTCTGTGTGGTCTTCTACGTGCTCTATGTGTGTGTGAATCAGTACGTGCTTCTTAAACGGGATTTCTCTTATGCCAACAGGACACAGAATACGTTACATGCATGATATTACAGCTCTCTGAACAATTTAAATATTAAGATGTATACTTGATATCATTTTCATGATGATTGGAATTAAAGCATGTATAAAACATGGGGGCTACATTGGCGCAGTGGTAGAGATGAGCTGGCGCCCCGTTCAGAGATTGTTCCTGCCTCCCGCAAGATGCTTCCTGTGCATGACCCTCGATAAAATAATTCCTTATTATTGCCTTATATAATAAGGCAATTCCTGTAATTCCTTTTCTTTCTCCAAGTAACCAGTCCCCACACAGTCAGCTCTTTAATAAATGTCAAGCTGTCTGTAAGTGCAGAATGTTGATTCTTCAAAACTTTTAAGGAGCATTAAAATATCTTTGTGTTTAATTATTCCATCCATCTGTCCATCCAGAGTCACGCCAGTCCCAGCAAGCATACAGCATGAGGCAGGAACAATCCCTGAAAGGGGCGCCAGTTCTTCGCTACCACTGTCCACCATCTCCACCATGTCCACACGTTTAATTATTAACAGTATACATTATTTAAATTAGTTTAAAAAGTATCTGTATAATGTAATGTATATACTTTACTGCATTTCATCTTAAAAATCATATGAAGAGCTCCAAGAAGATAGCAACTGGTCGTCATCATCTGTAAATACTTGTTCTCTTCTATTGAATTGAATTGGATTCCTTTATTATTATTGTAAGTTACAATGAGTTTCAATATGCAAATCCTCCATAAACCTATTTTCTTATAAAATGGTTAAATAACAACAACAACAACAATATGATAAAAAACATTGAAAAATATGCAATATGAAAGCATAAGTGGCTCGGGTTGTGCAATATTACAACTTTAATGCAACTTTACTGTGAGGTAATTGTACCTATAAGTACAAACAGTTCTACCGGGAGCACTTGATGAGATGATTGAGTGCGTTTATAGCTTCTTAGGATGAAACTGTTTCTGAACCACGAGGTCTGTACAGGAAAGGCTCTGAAGTGTTTGCCAAATGGGAGAAGTTCAAACAAACTGTGCCCATGGCTGAGGCAGCATGTGCCGAAGCTGTATCCTGATAATTCTCTCCATTCTTGACACAAGCTGTATGTACAGCTTTCTGATCAGCTGCTGTATTCTCTGATTTCACACTCAGATACAGTGGGTTAAAATACTTTGAGTGATGCACAGAGAGTAACAATGATAAAGTAGTTGTGGAATTTGGAATGGTTTGGCCATTCCGTGCCCCATTATGTGGTTACAGATTGATTACAATCAGATGTCTTAAACTAAAAAACAATATGAGGTTTATTTCAGTGTATTTGATAAAGCTGTGTCTGGGATGTGAATCTAAAAAATAAAGGTAAACCACACAGGAAAAATAGCACTGCTTTGACACTGTGTGCCACCAGTTTGCAAAATCAAGCCGAAATGGTTTGAGCTGGCGTGAGAATGTGCGTGTCTTTACACAAAGTTTAGTTTTTATACAACGCGATGTGAGTGTGGAAACGGGAGTACTCAACATTTTTGTGCATACAGATCGTTTATACATGAGGCCTTGTCACACATGTGCGCATGGGAGGCAGCTAAAGGGCTTGGGTAAGGACAGTTCTGAGACATACCAGGATGTGGCAGAGTGCACTGACTTTTTTTTCTTCCTTGCCTGCAGGCCATTCCCGGGGGATTCCGCCTGGCTCTCCTGACATCACTTCTGGGACCGAGCCTATCGAAGGAGACCTTGCCAGCTCTGGCCCCTTTGATGTCACGTCCGGGCTCGAACCAATGGCTGAAGACCTCAATGAGCCCGACCCCTATGATCTCACTTCCTGCCTTCCCCTTTAAAAACCTCCTCCTTTTCCCTATGCCCTCAGTTCTGTATTGGACTCGGTTTTGTGCACAGCAGTGCTATCATTTGAAAGACAATTTGCAGCCAGGAAAACAAATTATACGGGTGGCTGCCCCAAACCTTGCTTTGTCCCATCGTGGCTTTTGTGACAGCCTCTGGTCTGAATATGCTGACTTTTATAACAAGATGTAGGAATTTATAGATCTATTTAAAATAAACGTAAAAAAAGCAAACAATTGAAGAAACATGAATTTGCAAAGAACAGGCCTGTATTAATGAGTGATGGGAATGCAAGTTCTAAAAGGTGCACACTACTCAATTTCATGTTTCTGTTTCCAGTGCGCTATATATATTTACCAGTTTTTCTGTATCACTACCTGGCCACCCTTCCTCACAGACAGTTAGTCTTCATCTGCTGCTACACACCTCCAAGCTTGTTGCACATTTTATCCTGGATTCCATTTTGCTGTATAGGTTCAATATAAATGAAGTGATGGGGCTCCTCCCCTTCTTATGTCTTGTTAGCTCTTCCATACAATTAAAGGGTCAGAAAAGTGCAGCAACTGACACTGATAGTATTTACTCCAAGGCGGGCTGAAATTTGAGCCTATCTGTGAATAGAAATCAAATCTAAGTTTTCTAGACAGCTATAACATCTAATTATGTTACATGGCTCTGGTTCTGTTCCAAATATAACATTTTCATTACTTTACTTTGATAAATCCCTGAAGTCTAGAAAATTTTTATCTGTAGTTCTGTCTACAGGTTGATGGCTGATGATGGTGACTTGTATATTTCAAGCCAAGACATTTTGTCTTAAACTTTCTTTTTTATTTTTAACAATGTTGAAATAACCTTTAAGCTTTTTTTTTTTCTTTTTGCACATGCATGCTGACGCAGCCTTTACTAACTCCATCATCTCTATATCTATAAAGTGCACACTCTGTTTATTTGTTCTTAACCCTCACAGTTTCTTTAAATGCTGGCTCAATGCATGTCAATGTCTTTTTTGTCCCAATTCTGACACTCCCTTTTTTGGTATCCTGGACAACAGGTTTTTCCCCCCAAACCTATTTTATATGGTTTGACCATCTTATCTTGTAGTACTTACGAGACTTTACAGTATACAGATGGCATTTAGGATGTTTTTAAGGGTTGTAAATGAAATTACCCTAAATGGAGTGTAAAATCCAAGTCAGTTGTGGGCCAAAGCTGACCTGAACAATGTGCCAGTCTTCAAAATATGTACCAGCTGTACAAAAATGTGATATTTGGAAACTTTTTTTTTTGCTTGTTGTAAAGTAAGTGGACTTTAGTAAAAGCCTGTCCATTTCTGAGCCGAAAAGATGATATTTAGAATGTCATCACAAACAAACTATGTTAAATGAAGAGTAAAATCCACTAAAGTATATGGTGGGTCAAAACTTACCAGAAGGAGATGGCTTTGCAAAAATATGACATTTCCAGTTTTTTTGCTTGTTGAACAATTAGAGTGTTTTACTAAAAACTTTCACATTTCTTAGCATGAAGGTTAACATTTATGATGTTTTCATATGTTGTGAACGAACTACTCTAAATGAAGTGGAAAATCTATTAAAGTCAATGGTAGATGAAAACAACAAATTGTTATTAAGGAAAAATGTAGGACAAGTTACAAATATTTATTCTGAACCAATTAAATGTAGTGTGCTTTTATTGATTTCAAGCACAAAACTTTGTCAAATTTGACCAGCAGACATTGTAGGGTTTAATGGACAGCATTGTTTTTCAAGCTACAGACTAGACTAGAAAGTTTCTGACATGTAACTATTGGCCTTGCTTCATGGGGTGATTGGGGGGATTCAGAGTTGGAGTGAGAGTAAGAAATAATATAATTTACAATGTAATGTTTTGCTTGACATTCAGAAAAGCAATCTGGGCTTAATTTCTACCCATTACATTTAACTTTTCTTTACTCATTCTTTTTTGTCAATCCCCCAAGCCATTTCAGGTGGTGTAATGTTGTCTCTGGAGTTATTCATTGCAATTTGGAGCTCTGTTGCACCAGAAAGAAAATCTAGAATATTGTATATAAATAAGCTATCCAATACTAACAATGCTAAATGCAACAAGTTTCGTACAATATAATTTGTAATTATTTTTTGCCTTTCTACATTTACTAAAGGAGCACATTGTCTGTCTTCCCTTCTCTATTTCCAGTATTCAAAATTCTGTTGCTGGTGTTTCTACACCATCGTGTTTTTGCTCTCAGCATCAGTCTTACACCTTACTTCTTTGTCCTGTGACCTTGAACCCGGACACAGACAGACACAGACGCCAAATGTTCCAAAACACACATGTTTAATTTCTTCTCAGCACAACACAATGAACACAGTGTACAAATCACCACCAATAAAGCTCTTAGTCCCTTCTCTTTCTCTTTTCTGTCCTTTTCTCCACTTCTCTCCTCACAAGCTCTGTCTTCTTCCTTCCGACTCTGGCTCCCTGAGTGGAGTGAGGCAGCCTCCTTTATACTGCACCTGGGTGTGGTGGAAGTGCTGCAGGTCAAAGCTCCAGAGCTGTACAGGCACCCCCTGTTTTACATCGGGGCCACGGACCCCCACAGGATTGAGCTTCTAAGCTCCAGTTTCATGGCCCTGATGTAAACCGGGGGGCTGCCCTCTAATGTCCCAGGGGAGGTACTGCTGGTGATATGTCCACTCCCCTGGTGTTCTCCTCAAAAGGGCATCCCGACGGGGCAAAATCCACGGCCTTCCATCAGAGTCCACTACCACCCAGCTCTTCACAGCGCCCTTCCAAAGTTACCATATGATTATACTAATAAAATATGTTAATGATATAAACAGAAATGACAAGGTTACAATTCTTATTTTATTACAAAATTGTAAGTATTAAAAAAATTTACATATAATAGTTATATTTTTAAAACTGTTAAAAAAACTTGAGAAATTGTTAGACTGAAGAAGATTCCCTGTATGACATAATGTCTTCATAATATTTTGGATATGGCCCTTTTATAAAAATTAGCTAATAAGGAGTAAGCCTGCAGAAAGTAGGTATACCTACATGAGTTCACAGGTGGATAAAGAAAACAAGCAGCCTAATTATTTTGCAGCCTGAACATATGAAACATAGTGTACAGTTCCTGGAAGCAGCTTTGTTCTAAACGCATTTCTAAAGTCTAGTTTCGTGTTGTTTAATCCATTTAATGTTATATTCAAAGTGGCATAAAGCTAATGTGCATTATGCAGCTATAGAGTTGATTTTGATTAAACGGCTTTTCTGACTTCAATTTCTTGGTAAAATGTCTTTTCAGTAAATTCATAGTGTATTGCTTATAAGTGCTGCCTGAGTATGTATGGTTTTAAGCAGTAAAGCTTTTTAGACAACCAATCTTTTAACATCATACCACTGCGCTAGTTAATCTAAGAGAAAGGTGTACATCATTTGATTCTCTTGTTTTCTTATATACTGTAAGCGTTTGTTTGTTTCTGCAGACTCATTAATTACTCTCCAAAACTTTATTATATTTGCCTTTTCCTTACAATTAGTAGTTTGCATTTGTGGAGTGTTTTTCACTTTTTAAAAATTGTTTTTCTTCATATACATTTTAATAACAGTGTAATGTCAGTCATCAGTCAGTCATTTTCCAACCCGCTATATCCTTACTACAGGGTCACGGGGGGTCTGCTGGAGCCAATCCCAGCCAACACAGGGTATAAGGCAGGAACCAATCCAGGGCAGGGCACCAGCCCACCACAGGACATACAGACAGACACACACACCAAGCACACACTAGGGACAATTTAGGAACGCCAATCCACCTAACCTGCATGTCTTTGGATTGTGGGAGGAAACTGGAGAACCCGTAGGAAACCCACGCAGACACAGGGAGAACATGCAAACTCCACACAGGGAGGATCCAGGAAACGAACCCAGGATTCCTAACTGAAAGGCAGCAGCAATACCACTGCGCCACTGTGAAGCAATACATTTTCAGCCCTACCTTGTACAATTTGTGCCAGTACTTTATACATCAATGTCTTTCATACATTTTGTGGCTTAATCTTAGAATTGTACAGAATTCAGGGCCATATATTTTAAAAAAATGTTTATGTTGTATAGTGCATTACAGTGGTGAAGGTCAAACTGACATTACCCACTTTAGAACACAAGTTTTTTTGCTTACTGTTAAAGTGTCTGTTCTCTTCACAGGGCCCCATCTTTAGAATTAAGTGTCTGGGTTTCATCTGTTGAAACTGATCAATCACATACAAATGGCATCCAAAGATTTCTCCACGGTTCACATTTTAAACAGTATTTAATGAGCCATTACTCAACCACTGGAAACCTTGATGGACGAAACTTTGCAGCAACTGTCAACCAAAAAGCCAAACCAATGGCAAAACAACCACTCCTTTCTTTGTGAAGCAGCTCATTGTAAGCACTTGATCTGTGCTCTCGGCCTGGCTGTAACTTCTGCTACATAGCAGAACCCCATATTTCCTATGGTGTGATCATAACAAAGGCTGTAGTGATGCCTCTTACCCCATAGGGTAACCTGTACTAGACCATCTGTAACGGAGTTGCATGCCACACAAAGTAAAAATCTTGCAAAAAAAATTTTTACACTAAGTGTTCATCTTGCTGAACAGATAAGTCAACTAATTACTGACTGCCTAGTGGACATCATTTTTATGCTAGAAAACAGGATCACTATGTGTGGACCTCAAAGACAAATGCTGTACCACCTGCAAGCACAAAATGTGACTAAAGCAAAATAGGAGATAAGCAGCTGAATAAAGAAAGAAAAGGCAACCTGAACATCCTTCATGTGTACCAGAGAAGGTCGACTACTGAAGGAATCAAAAGAAATCTTCACCTACAGCTGGGGTCAACAGGAACCAAACTATAAGTGCACCTACTTTGACTCAGAGAATCATTGAATATAAACTATTTGGGTGAGCCTGGTGCATTAGTCTGACATGCCGATTATTTTTGAGGCAACTTGATCCTCAATATGATATAACGGAAAGCCTTTTTCAATTCACACTGTCATTGTAATGGATGGACATTGTGCCATCTGAGAATACTGCCTTTTGTCTAACCCAGCTACCTTTACGTTCCCTCAAATTTTTCATGGTCTTGTAGGAATCACAGCAAACTGGACGCTTGCTTTAGTAGGCAAGCCTTTCTCACTCTGCATTCAATTCTTTATACAGTAGCTGACCTTAGCCCTTTGTCAGAGTTTCAACTTCTCAGATTAGCGGTGCAGTCATCAGACGATTATTTTCAGTGTTCTTTTCAACTCCAGGAACCACATCTACTTGATCCTCTTCACATATATCTGGGACCTCTTTCCTTGGTATTCTGACTTTACCCGTCCTAACAAATTAATGGATATATCTTTCTTTGGTGGCTAGATAACCCTCTGTTGTCCTCTTACATTTCTTCTTCCATTATTTGAGAGAAAATGATTTTCGGGGTCCTAATCATGACTCTTTGGCAATCACCCTTCTTTCTTAAAAAGACTTGTGGAAAAAAATGTAATAAGAGCAACAGTGGCAGAGACTGCATGAAGGATGAGAGATTAAACAAGTTTTTGTGTCACTGATGTAAATTTAACATCTACAAAATTAGCATATTTTTTGTTACTGTAAAATTAAAGATATGGCGTTATATACAATAGGAATGTATGCTTTACAGGTTACCTATGCAAAGTCAAAGATTGTTATCAGTTATAACATAATATACTGTAGATAGATAGATAGATAGATAGATAGATAGATAGATAGATAGATAGATAGATAGATAGATAGATAGATAGATAGATAGATAGATAGATAGATAGATAGATAGATACTTTATTAATCCCAAGGGGAAATTCACATAATCCAGCAGCAGTATACTGATACAAAGAAACAATATTAAATTAAAGAGTAATAAAATGAAAAAATTAAAATAAAATTAATGTTAGCATTTACTCCCCCGGGTGGAATTGAAGAGTCGCATAGTGTGGGGAGGAATGATCTCCTCAGTCAGTCAGTGGAGCAGGACAGTGACAAAAGTCTGTCACTGAAGCTACTCCTCTGCCTGGAGATAACACTGTTAAGTGGATGCAGTGGATTATTCATGATTGACAGGAGTTTGCTTAGTGCCCGTCACTCTGCCACAGATGTTAAACTGTCCAACTTTAATCCTACAATAGAGCCTGCCTTCTTAACAAGTTTGTCCAGGCGTGAGGCGTGTTTCATCTTTATGCTGCCACCCCAGTACACCACCGCGTAGAAGAGGGCACTCGCCACAACTGTCTGGTAGAACATCTGCAGCATCTTACTGCAGATGTTGAAAGATGCCAACCTTCTCAGAAAGTATAGTCTGCTCTGACCTTTCTTACATAGAGCATCAGTATTGGCAGTCCAGTCCAATTTGTCATCCAGCTGCACTCCCAGATATTTTAAATATATATAACATCTATAAACACAGAGGCTGTCCCAGCAACAGTTGGTTCAAGGCTGGACCCAGCCCTGGACAGAGAGATGGTATATTGCAGGGCACATGGATGCAGGGCCGGTCTAGAATCACTGATTAAACTAAACTACTGTACATGTCTTTGGAAATTTGAATGAAAAACTGGCATATCATGAGAACAACACACACAGGTGTCCAAGCTCTTCTGAGACAGTAACTGGGTGTGTCATTTGAACCCAGGGCATTGGATCTACATGGCAGTAGCCCATTGCTGCTCTTTCACCAGTTTTAAAAATGAGTTTAAAATTATAAATGTCATTTATATATGATCCAGTATCAAGTGTATTCTGTTTTGTCATCTTTGGTGGTTGGAAATACTTCAAAGGACACATTCATTTTTCATATTTAAGCAGTTTCATTTAATTTTCAAAACTTTCACAAAAATACTTTTAATATGGGGTTGTATGCTGAAAACATTGGTTTGAAAACTGTCTTAGTTAATATCATTAAAAAATATTAGCTTTTATCTTGTTTACTTAAACCTGTAGGAAGGATTAGCAATCATGCAAACATTATTAAAATCTTTCATCGATTATAAAACAAACACAATGCCATTAAACCACAGCTGCTACAAATGCAGTATTGAAAGATGCTAATATTAAGCATGGAAAGAAATAATTTGGAATGGTTTGTTTTTTGCAATGGCTTTATTTTTCATGAGCAATTTATGCTTCACAATCTGTTCATATTATTAATGCAGAATTGCAGAATTAATGTACTCTCAGAAATTCTACCTCTTCATATAAAACAAACACAGTAAAAAAAAGTATATCAACCAGTATCAATCAATGTAACTGCACAATCAAGTGCTCTTTCTGCTAATGAGTGAATGATTACCAAATGTTGGACAAGACATCACACATGCACTTGCTGTTCTAGCTGTGTGACCATAGAACACATTTATAAATTCTGCATTTTCATTTTTAAAGGAAATATTTTAGAAGAAATTAAGAAACTGTTAACACGAAAGTGAGCTTTTGACCTAGATAGATAGATAGATAGATAGATAGATAGATCCTTATTTGTCTCAAGTGGGACAGTTATAGTTTTACAGAAGCTCAATAAATATTACAACAAACAACAACATCCTCCGGCCAATATACTAAAGAATAATAAAAAAGAACACCATTTGTGACTTGGCTCCCTTTTCTCCCCTGCTTATACTATCCAGGGTAAAATGAAAATAACATTCAATATTCATACATTTCATGCAAAGCTGAATCAGATTCAACAAATGGCCTGAGTTGATGGTAATAATTTATCCCAAATTAACAAAAACATGCAGCAACAATGGTTATTTATGACTAAGGATAAGGCCTACTGTCTAAGATATTAAAATTGTACTTGAGATAAATTAAGCAAGAAAAGACTGTAGAAAATCTGATTAGTCATCAATGATCCAAAAGGAGAAAATTAGTTTACATGTCAGAAAGACTTTATTTGCCTATAGTATAGAAAAATCTACAGATTAAGCTTATTAGTATTATTATATTATTCACTACACCTGAAAAAACTAAGAGATTTATCCATTCCAAAGCATTTTGCTGCTGCTGTTTGAACCTTTCCCAAGACCATCATCTTAACTCACGTAGTAAGTTTTGCAGGGTTTCTTTGCAGCCGTTGTCGATTTTCGTAAAGCTTTCGACTCAGTTGATTGAGCTGCCCTGTGGAACATCCTAAGACTTTGCGGGATCACCTCAAAGTTGCTGGATATCATGGCCGGCCTGTACACTGATACTGTGACTGCTGTGCAAAGTGGATGAGGGTTGATTCTGGGGTTTGTCAGGGGTATGTTCTTGCTCCTACTCTGGGTGTTAGGCAAGGTTGTGAGGTCCAGCAGCTGTGGGGCATCTGTTGGTGAAAGATTCACTGATCTTGAATTTGCTGATGATGCTGTGATCTTCACAATGTCAATGGAGGCTCTGATCGGGACCGGGCTTGCAAGTGTCCTGGATAAAAAACAAGATCCAGGCTTTTAATGATTTTTTGGGCACAGCCATCATGGCCACCACACGGAGGAGCTGCATGGCTTGATGAGCCCCTGTGGGCTGGAATGCAGCCACACCCGGAAGTACAGCCTAATTAGGTCAATTACCACCTGGAGCACTTCCGGGAGGCCTACAAAAAGAGCCTGCAGCCACTACTCAGGAAGAGGACGAGGTTGTTTGGAAGGAGTGATGGTGCCAAGGTGGAGAGTTGTGTGTCTTATTTAACTGCTTTTTGGACTGTGTATTACCTGTGGGTCACGAAGAAGATGTGTGCCCACAGGGGAAGATAAATAAAAAGTCTGTGTGCTTTAACACTTGCCTCTGGGTCAGTCTGTGCCGGGTTGGGTGCAATATAGCACCTTTTCACTATATATATATATATTTTTTTACTATATATATATACATATAAAAATATATATACACACAATCAAATAATTAAACTTGGTAATTAAACACTGCTTAAATGTAAATATACATGTACTTATAGTCTCCTTACTATTAAATCCAAGCATTACTCGGGCTGTAAAAACAGTGCTAAAATTAAAAAAGATTCCTTGGGCTTTAAAAGTGGTAACAGTGTTAATGCCAAGCATTAATCAGGCAAACAGTATATAGTAGGCTTGACTTGTTCAAGCATCATGCCCCTTGCATTTCCTAGGCAACGGTGTAGACAATTTCTTTTCCTAACCTCAAAATGGCTTCTCGTAAGAAACACCTCTTATCAGCTGTGAAACTGAAATGGTCAGTGAATTCTGATGACTACGAAAGTGATGCTCGCATCACTCGCACATGTGCAGTATGCTGTTCATATTATTATTATTATTATTTATCATTATTATTATTATTTGGATCATTATTATACTTTATACATTTCTGACTTTGTACGTTTAGTGTTTTGCATGTTTTGATGTAAAGGACAAAATAAAAAAAGTCTGAAATCATTAAAGTACATATTCTTGACAATTGCCTAAAAGCACAGGATAACTTTTCCAATTTTGTTTTCTCCATTTATTACTCCACTTCCTTTAACGTAAACACTACGCTCTCTGATACAACAAGCTTTACACTGCACTACACTGTAAAAAAGAAAAAAGAGATGCGTGCTGGCTCAACTACCATAATGCCTTGGAAAAGCAGGGGCTGAAAAGATTGGATTTTGAGAGTGGCGAAATAAACTGATTTAGATTGGCGACCAATTGATTAGAGCATCCCTAATAAAAAGTAGCCCATAAGCGGCCCCCTAATCCCCATAAACTTCATGAATAAAGTCAGTCAGTCATTTTCCAACCCGCAATATCCTAACACAGGGTCACGGGGGGTCTGCTGGAGCCAATCCCAACCAGCACAGGGCACAAGGCAGGAACAAATCCCGGGCAGGGCGCCAGCCCACTGCAGGGCACACACACACACACCAAGCACACACTAGGGACAATTTAGGATCACCAATGCACCTAACCTGGATGTCTTTGGACTGTGGGAGGAAACCAGAGCACCCAGAGGAAACTCACACAGACACAGGGAGAACCTACAAACTCCATGCAGGGAGGACCCAGGAAGCGAACCAATGTCTCCTTACTGCGAAGCAGCAGCGCTACCACTGTGACACCGTGCTGCCCTTCATGATCAAAGTATCACAGATAAAAAATTAAATAGAACAAAATTCCATTAACATATAAAATAGAGTACAAATAGATATATAATCATATAAATTTATTTTTTACTTAATATTTGAATTTACTATTGCCCACAATTTAAAACATGACATCATGCATGAGGTGTTCAAACTTTTCAAGCAAAAATACCATAGCAGACAGAGCCTTCAGCCATAGGGTCATCAAATGTTATAAAGCCTTCACTACTGATTCTAGCAGTTAAGTTAATGATTACTATTCCATTCCCTTGGTAGAGCTCCCACTGTAGCTGTTCATGTTGCCTTCTGTAGTTGTTTTAATTGGATAGTAACAAAGTAATATTTTCTCTTTCTTATCAGTGTCCTGTCCCATTTTGATAAGTTAACTTACTCCTGATCCTGAAATGAGACCTGGGAGTGCATAAATCATTATCAATGATGGACCAAGGATCAGATCTTCATTGTGCTCTGCCAGAATAGTCAATTCTTGCCAGTGACAAGATTGTTTACGGTTAGCCTGTTGTCCTAGTATAGATACTGTGGAATCTGGGAATAGAATTTCACTTACACTGTATTGTTAAGTACATTGAACTGATTATTATTATTATTTATTTACCTTTATTTAACCAGGCAAAACAGATTAAGAACACGTTTCTTATTTACAACTGAACTGAATGTCAAATCATTGTAGGGCACCCTTACTTACCTAAATGACCACATAAACCTTACACCAAACTAGTTTGTCAAGATGTTTAGCAACCTTTCTTTATTTTTCATAAAACAAAACTAATCTATTATAAAAAAATCTTCTGACAAGACGAGATCTTTGGAAGAGAGATCTTTTATACAGAGATCTTTTGAAGAGAGACAGATAGACACTTTCATGTCCTGCAAGACGGACAAGTCACGTCATACTTACTATCTTTGGAAGCAAGTCCCGCGAAACACATGCATAGCAGGTTAAATATAATGGAAATAGTAGAATTCGAAATTCTCAAAAAAATGAGAGCAAAGCTCACATTAGCGCAAACAAATGGAAAATATTACTTGGTGAAATAACAGAACAGTGAAAAGCGATTGAATAGTGTTTGAGGATATCAGGGGGAGAAGAAGGTGCTGTACAGGCTTTTAAACTATTGCAGCGCAGCACAAAATGCAGATCACGCGGCATGGCAAGAGCAGCAAGCCAGCAGCTGATCGAGCAAAGAGGAGGTGGGGTGGCTGTGTCTCCTTGGGGTGTGTTCAGACCGACTTTTCACAACAGTGTGTAGGACTGGCGGGGGAGAAGGGGTTGGCGAGCAAAGCAAGCAGGGGGCGAAGCCCCCTAGTATAGTAGTAATAATAATACTTTATGAAGCAATGAGACACAAATTAGCAGCGGAGAGATTTAAACTCAATATCAGTTAATTCTAATGGCAAAGAAAATTGCAATAACAAATTTAAGCACTCCTAGGCCTGTACCACACTAAATCTTGGTCTATGTTGTCTTGAATTTATATTTGCTGTCCCAAAAGAGGTGGAGCCAAGGGTGTAGTTAAGAACTTCCTTTACAAATTCTGGATTTCTAGACTGTTGAGAGAAAGGGACATGGGTGAGTAACGTGTTATACCAATATCCTTCCCCATTATGCCCTTCAAATCATTCTCTGAAAAGGTGGTGCTTAGGAGTTTACAAATAATCCTCCAACTAGAGTAGCATTTGACTCAGAGGCATGGCAAAAATAGAATTAAATCATCAACATAACAGTAATATTAGCTTTTGAATGAATTGCTAAACCTAATCCTAACCTATAAAAAGTATTCAATCCCTTGGACATTTTCATGTTTTTATTATATGGAACAAGAGTAGAACAACTAACATAAAAGTCACACTTGTCTGATTTATTAAATTTAAGATACAAATCTGGGCAAAATTCATGTACATGTACATGTAAAAAATCTGTGCAGGTACCTTTAAAAATAATAAAGTGAAAAGCTTCTAAATTAAAAAAAAAATACTATAAAGAATGGTAAACTGCAAAAGCTAACTCAGATCAATATTTTGTGTAACCTTCTTTTTCCTTTAAAACTTCATCAGTTCTCTTAGGTACATGGTGCAGTTTTAAAGGAAAATCATCTGTTATTTTGTTAAAACCATCTTGGACAACTTACCCCGATCCTTCTGCAGACTTCGCCTGTCTAACTTGCTTCTGTTTCTCAATGTTATTCCAAACAGCTTTGATGATGTTGCAATCACGGCACTGTGAAGGCCATGCCATCTGTTGCAGAACTTCTTGTTCTATTTTTGTTGATGAAAGCATTTTATGACATTAGCTGCGTGTTTCTGGTCTTTGCCCTGCTGCAGAATGAAGTTGCCTTCCTGAAGGTGTTGTATGATGCTTGCACGTCCCTGCATTGAGGATTCCACTAACTCCGCCTGTATAGAAGATGTGCCAAACGTGCTGACACACACACATATAGCTTTTTCTAGGTCTTCTGTTGACAACTGCATTTTTGACCCATCATTCTAGGGCAGTTTATTCAATTGTTCACCACCATAGTCCATGTGTTTTTTGTGTGAATTTATACCAAAAAAGTAATCAAGCTTTTGTCTGAAAAGTTGTCCATTACTTAATATGCTGCTTTCCTTAACAATCTACAAACAATTCTCTGTAATATTCAATTTTTTAGAAAAAGTGTGTATGTTACCCAGACCTGACAGAAGACAGTGGGTGGAAGGCGGGGACCTGCTGGAAGAACCACAGAAAAGGAGCCATGTTCTACTTTTGACTTTGTATTCTTTATGGCATTTTTCACATGAGTTCACGGAATTAATTGTAATTATGTTACTGTTGGCTATTGGTGGTCCTCCATATCTTTGACATTGACAAAGTAGCTCTCAGTCCAAAAGACTTTAAGAACCACTGACCTAGACCAGATGGCTGCACTCCGACTCCTGTGCAATTTACAATATTATGAGTACATGCTAGATAATACAATACATAACTGAATCTTTGTCTTCCTGAATCATAAGCCTCCCAAAACCTCTCATGTCACTTTCCATGGGCAAGACTTACAGCTTAACAATGCAGTAGTGTCACTAAACATTAAATTGTTTTAGGTGTGAAATGAGCCTTAAACATAACTGGAATCCAGTTTAATAACTTAAAAACATAAGTAATATGGTTATACTTCCAAGTTTGAGTAATGGTCCTTGCAGCCGAATTGAAAATCAACTGAAACTAAAAATAAATATATTTCAGTGTATGCTGCATGATAAATTTTCAGAATTTTCAACTAGTTTTGGATATTATAGGAATTATTTGGGATAAGAGACAGACTGGCATCAAACATAACCCATGGGTTGCATACATATTTAGTAAAATTAATTGTTAAGCCTCAAAGGCACCTTATTTTGCTCTGCGTAAATCCTTCTAAATAATATCTTTTGTTTGATCTGTATTTAAAGACAAGTACAGAACATATATTCTATTCAATCTTTTTAACATGATAACACAATTAATTAATGAAACAACAGGAAAAGTGTCATTTGGTTTAAAGAAAATATACATCAAAAGTCATTTCAACAATTTTTGGCTTCATAAGACTTGCTTGTTCCATATTTGCACCTTATTTGTTATAATGTTTGCAATTATAATGGTGATGCCATTTTGTGACTCACCTACATGGCCATTGGCATGCTACATACAGTATGGTTACTATGATCATTGCAGATCAGGTGAAATGGAGGTCAGTGACACATTGTACCATTACTTGGTTATTGTGACCCTTACCTGTTTAAATAACTAGATGTCTACTTTCTCCTGTCTGCTTCTGCCCACCTCCTGTTTTATTCTTTAAAATGTTTTTCTCTTTCTGTATTTACACTGTTTCTCTTTAGGTGTCCATTGAAGTTATCGTAACATCATCCAAAGTCTACACTCCTGCTTTAGCACTACAGTCCAGAACTGTGTCAGCAAAAGTGCTGCACCTGAACTGATTCCATGTGCAAATTTACCTCTACTCACACTTGTGAACGAGGTCTCCATGTACTTGAACTCCTCCATCTTGGGTCAGCTGTTTGCCCCTTAACTTCAGGGAGCATGCCACTCTCTCCTTCTGATTTGAAGATGCATTTGAATGTGATGCGGTTGGGATGAGATCAAATGAAGAGGACATTATCCACAAACAACAGGAATGCAACATGATGATCATGTACATGAAAATCACTTACTTAACAGAAAGGTACTTTTTAAAATTCTTAACAAGTACCTGCACTTTATTGCCATTTGGTAAGGTGTTGTTAATTTACAATAACAGCCATATCAACCTATCCCACTGTGGTAAATGACATTGGAATATGTCGACAACTGAGGGTACCATGATCACATACACTTAGTTCCCTTTGAGTAACATTTCCTGAAAGACCTCACCAACTTTGTTATAATCATTTCCAAGTAAGAAGGCAAATAAATAAACAAGATCGAGTTTTGCACCTTTTGGCTTGATAATTCACTAACTAAATTAGCATGCCTGATTATAAATTACAATTCACATTTTTTAAACTTTGTAAACATGTTTCCCAGTCTTGCTTTGGATTACAGTATGTGTTTGTAAGATGTGCATTGCTGTATGGAGCCCCTTTCTCTCGATCAATTTACATTGTGTATAATCATTTGCTGAATGACTTTTTTCTTTACAAATAGTGCTGTACAAGCTGCTTTCAGCAAGACACTTACAATAAAGTCTTTCATCTGTAAGCTAACTTTGTTTAACACCAAAGAACACTTTGAATTATTTTGTATGTACACAGTTATTGTGAAAAAATATGAACAAAGTAATAAAATGGTGATTTATTTGTAAATGTCAAATGTACCACTTTTTAAAGTAAGTATATTTGATGCTGGTGAGTATGCAATGACATTCTTAATGTCTATCGTTGTATATTAAATTTCAAGAATGATTAGGAATTAGTGTCAGCCTTCCTTTTCTGCATTATCTGAACTGAGTTATTCTTGATTTACAGAGTTGTGTAGTGCTGAAGCCAATGTAATGGAAACAAACCTAGATGAAACAGCAGTCCACCGTATGTCTCAACCATATGTTCACTAAGATTCCGACCGATTCAGAGTTAATAATAAAACCAAAAATATTGGAAGAAGCCAGAATACCATAAGAATGTGGGTTTCTACAAAACACAGTGACTGTCACAGCCTGGTTAATACATATTAGTAGCCCTGTCAGAGGAAATAGAGATGAAAATGTTCAGAGTTAAATAGATAACACGTTTCCATTCATCCATTTTGCAAACCACTTCTCCAGTTCATGGTCATGGAGAATCGTGAATTGTGCTGGTGATTTTATTTCTATGACATTCATTTAACTCTTTGAGGGCTGAATATTTTTTCCAAAAAACATAATTTTCTGAAAAGCAATGGCGTCACACAGACATCAACATAAAATGTCTGTTGTTGCATGCTGTGGCTGCCAGTTTGCCAAGGATGTGTGGCAGGCTTGTTGCCAGGCTGTTTTTGCGTGACTGGGCCAGCAGCAGCAGCCATCACTGTCGCAGTGCAGTGCATTGCAATCCGGTTTATACCTCTTGTTATTGTTAAGTGGCAGTCCTCCCAGGCGAACAGTGCCATAGGTTTGTACCTGTTCAGCACCAGGAATAGCTGGGGACCAATCAACTGAAGCTGGCACCTCACAATCGTCTTTGATCGCTTGTATGAAAATCAGAGTCTGACAAATCATAGTCCAGTTCAGAGAGAACGGGCAAAACGTCGTCTCCGGAGTCCACTTGGATCTCTCGCCAGGTGTCAGGGCCATTTTTACTGTTGTTTGTGCCTTGCTACTCATGGGAGAGCAGGAAATCTCGGCCAAAATCAGCGAAGCTAACTTTCTTTCTAGCTGGTTATGACAGTTGATTACCATTGTCAACCCCTCCTTTTGACAAAAGTCAATATCAGCCCTGAAAGAGTTAATCATTATTGTTGCATGTTCATCAGACATTGCTGTAACAATTTCACTGTACTTCATACATGTGACAAGAAACTTGAGCCTGAACATGCTAAAGCCTCTTTTTTGTGTCTCATTCTAGAGCCTCATTTTAGGCTGTAAACAACAATAATTTTTTTATAGAGGTTGTATGTTAGAGTTGCACAATGTATGAAAATCAATAAATAATATAGCTCACTAGTCCCCTACAAAATATTTTATGGACATATTTTTATTTATGAACATGAAGAAAAATGTTGAAATATTACTAAACATACTGAGAAATAGGCATTATGACTAATGTTAACAATTTCTAAAACATATTGCAAACAAAAAATATAAATAATTCTAAAATTACATCAAATATGATAAGGTATAACTGCTACGGTTTGACTTCTGAGCTGCTACAAGTCAACAATCTTTGCTCTCTCTGTTTTACTACTTTACCTCTCACGTCTGATAATGCATTCTCCCAGAGCTGTCAACCTTATTATCCTCTATATATGCAGTAACACAATACAACTTTCTCCTCATGTATTTAAACGCTGGAACTGATAATCTAAAGATAAAATGAAATGGGAAGACAGAGACAAACTTAGACCTTTAAAAACAGGGAGTACTGTCCAGAATTAAACACAAAATACTCCATATTTATACTACACAGTACTCTATAAAATATTTTTTTGGAAATGTACAGTTTATTATACAAAAAGCTTAATTGCTTCTACTGTAGGATCAACATCAATAATACTTTATATTCTATGAAGGTTATGAAGTGAATCAAACATGAATGTAAAGCACATTATAGCGTTACCGTGGCAATATCATAACACAAAATATCACTGGCTCAACTGCAAGGATAAATGTTTAAAAAAAGAAACATTTCATTCAAAGTGATCAGTATTGAAAGGCAATTTGTTTTTTTTTTCATGATACTTGAGGAAGGCAAATGTATTTTATCTGATTGAATTCTAACAGAAATGTATTGGATTGATTCAAAAATGACTGCTAGTAAGCATAACTTTTAACACAGTATTGATTAATTTTCTTTGATCTCAATTTGCCTTCTCAATAACTGCTGTGAATTGCGATCAATGAATATGGCACCCACTTATTCTAAAAGAAAGGTTTCCTAGAAACTAAAATTGGTATAACTGCTGCTCTTAGGGGAACGAAAAGAACATTGTTAAGTGCAGTTTTTAAAGTGTCACAGATTGTTCCATCTCTTTATTCTGACCACAATAGGCACACCAGGAGACCACTGAAAGGGGAATTGAGAACTTGAGATGTCTTGTGGACTGCCTGTTCCTTGTTGAAATGAGACTCAGAAAGTTGGGACACCAGGACTGACTCAAGAACATTAATCAAATACCAAAAGAATCCACATGACTGAAAACAATCCAAGAGAGGACCACCATGTTCATTTAGGCCACTTGCAGGAGATATAAAAAAAACAAAGAAAAGACAGGTCACTAACTCATCTATTTTACTGATGAATAAACACCTAGAAGGCATGGGAATTTGTTGGCTTATCAGGGCGTTAAAGTAGTAATTAGTTTGCTTTGGTAAAAATAAATGTACTCATGTCCACCTTCTATTTTAAACAGCTTATGGTTTACAAGGTCAAATGTCCTACTTTGGCAACATTGGCGGGACAAAATGAAACAACCCTAAAGAGCCATCAGTCCATATTAGGGCTCACCCATGTATGCCTATTTTTAATTTGTTTTTCTTTTCTTGAAATTCTTTTCTTTGACATCTTGTAAAGCACTTTGAGCTACACTCTTTGTATGAAGATGTGCTATGGAAGTTAATTTTGTTGATCCACTGCTCTTGTATGTCAGGCCAATTTAGAATAGCTAGTTAATCTAACATGCTTGGAATGGGATATCGAAGGAAGCTAAAGTATTAGGAGAATACCCAAAGTGCAGACCTGAAAAAAAAAAAATTACATAGATAGTCACCCACATTCTTTCAGCAATTCTAAATACTATTTAACCATGCCACCAGAACAGAACGCATAATTCTAATTCACAGTGTACAATTATTTCAATTCGTCACTTTAATTGAAAATGTTTTGTAGATTTCTTTTAAAATGTTTCTATAGAAATATATGTTTCTGTCTTGGAGAAAGTTGTGCTAAAAAAGAGTTAAACACTTTGTGAAATGGGAAGGTTATTGGAATGACCTCTTTTTAATGGCTAAAGCTGTATGGTAGGAAATGTGGAGTCTAGTAAGTAATCCAAGAGCACTAGGTGAATGTAATGTGTTTATCTTTCATCACTTTGTGCATTCAGAATTAGAAAGACAGGACACTGTCAAGAGTGTTTCTGCTGCTATCTATTAAATTGTACATATCTTCAAAATATTGTTAAATGAACACTTATTGTAAGTCTGCATCTATCTCATAGCAACAATAAATAAAACAAAAGGTTGAAAGCTTCAAGGGGAAATGTCAGGCAGCGGCACTGCATTCCCCATACCACCCTCCAGCCTCAGGCTGATTTTTATTTTCGATGAGTATTAATTATGTTATCTTTATGGTATCATTCCTTTATCCATCCCTTTTCAGAACTGCCTTTCTCAATTTACAGTTGTGAGAAGCCAGGAGTCAATGTCAGCAGCAGTGATCACAAGGCAAGAAGAGGAAGAGTAAAGGATCGCTGTCAATTATATGCAGCCTTCACAGAATGTGGAGGTATTTAAAGACATTGGCACATCTCTAGACGGTGGGATTGTTGGGAATTGTTATGTAAAAGGTGTTCTTTGTATGTATGTGGCTGTAAATCAGAAAATGGATTATTTCTATGTTTTTTTTTCTTTTCTTTTAGATTATTTGCAAGGTCACTTTTCCATCATGGAAACTGTAAAGAAACAGCTTATTTTTCATTGTAACCTAGCAATTTTCAGAATTTTCAACATCAAAATACTTGTAAAGCAATGGCCAATGAAATACAGGTAAACAGAAGAATTTTGTTATATGGTGTTGACCTCTAGGCAGCAAGCTATACATTTTCTTTGTTTATTTCTTTAATGTTCACTCAGACGAGTACAGTACACATGCAGTATTTCTCAGGAAATGAAATACTGTACTTAAACTTTGTAGAACATTTTCAGATTCGTTTAAGAATATATACATATACAAATAAAAGTTTGTGTATACTGTATATATATATTTATATATATATAGAGAGTGAGTCAAAATTATATTAGCACTAATGGTACTTCTATGCATATACAGTACATATATACAATTTCTGTGGACAATTTATGTGCCACATATGGTACATATGTTGAACATGATAGTGAACAGGTTGAGACATTCCTGTAAAGCATCCTGCACATATGAAGTATGTTATGTGAATAAATTGTTTCAGTCAGTCAAATGTTAACATAATTTTGACTCAACCTATATACTGTATATATATATATATATATCTATATATGTTTTTTTTTCTTCACACACAAGCACTTAGGAGGCAGTCAAAAAGCCTAAAGGTGAGTGAAATATTGCGAGACAAGGGGTTATCATACAGTACTAACCTGATTCTCTAGTTCTTCTCAGCAGGAAATCCGAAGAAAAATAAAGAACGTATTTCTGGGTTCCAAAATGGCCGTCGAGACATCACTTCCGGTGCACATCACGACGAAATTGCCGACACTCCTTGATGACATCAGTTGGCTCTTATGTCAGCACCTGTTTTGAAATCTCCTGATTGTTCTTTTCCTTTCTTACTCCAGACTGATGCATCGGACACAGGATTAGTACCATCATGTACCTCATCCGGAAACTGCAGGACTTGGAGACCAGGGGCCTCATGTATAACGGCGTGCGTAGAACTCGCACTATAACATGGCGTAAGCACAAAAACCGAAATGTGCTTACGCACAGAAAAATCCAGATGCAGGAATCTGTGCGTACTCCAACTTCCACGTTCTTCCGCTACATAAATCTCGATCAGCGTGAAAACTAACGCTCGTGCACGCATTTTGTAACGCCCCAAATTCTCCCAGAATTACGCCTATTTGAATATGCAAATCAATATAAATCGCCCTTAAGCGCAGCCTTCTGTGAAAAGACAATGGGAAAAGCACGGGGAAAATATAAGAATTTCAGCGAATACCAAGTGGAGGCAAAGGAAAAACATACTATTTGTTCAAATAAACCATGGTATAATCAACAAAAGAAACTTGATCGAGTGACATAGAGTGTTGGAGAAACTTGAAAGCTCACATTCACAAAATCGCACAGTGCCGGAAATAAAAAAGAAGTCACATATCAAAGTTGCCGTGAAAAGAAGAGTTGTAAGCCCACTGTCTGAGTGTCATATGAAAGCTTATTAGGGTACAGAGAAAAAAGGCACACGGTGGGGAAAAAGCACAAAATGTCAACTTTAATCTCGAATTTTCCACTTTAATCACGTAGTTTATTTTGTCATTTAGTAGAACATTATAAACTTCATCTTAAAATCGTTTAATTAACCAGTTTCTCAAAATTACATCGTAATTAAAGTAGCACGTTAAATGCTTTGTTTTGTATTTGATCTTCTACTCGTATGTGATCTATGTGTGTGAATCACTACTTGCTTCTTAAACTGGCTCTCTTCCTCCAACTGGACACAGAGTCCATTACATTTGTGATATTACAGCTCTCTGAATAACTAAAATACTGAGATGTATAGGTGATGTCATTTTAATGATGATAGGAGCTAAAGCACATTATTAAACATGTGTTTCATGAGCCTCGTGCTCATGACAAGCATTTATCTTTTGTCGAAATTTGTCGCTGCGTTTTTAGCTGTGTTGTTATTTTCTCTTTCTGTTTTTTATTCAATATATATTGGCGTGGCCGCCCAAGAGTCCTTTCTTTTCTTTCCCCAAGTAAATCGCCACACAATCAGCTCTGTAATAGAAGTTAAGCCATCTGTAAGCTTAGCGCCGATTCTTCAAAACGTTTAAAGAACATTGAAATATCTTCGTAGTACATGTTTAATTATTCTATCCTTCACGACACTCCCAGTGAAGAATATAGATTATTTAAATGAAGTTAAAGTTTTATGTGTATAATTTAACAAACATATTTTGCTGCATTTCACCTTAAAATGATATTGTCATCATATGTAAATACGCTTTATAAAGTGGCCCAGGTTGTGAGATATTATAACTGTAGTGCAAGTTTACAGTGGGGTGATTGTATTTATAAGTACAAACCGTTCTACAAGGAGCAATTGATTGAGTGCATTTAAAGTTCTTGGGATGAAACTGTTTCTGAACCGCAAGGTCTGTACAGGAAAGGCTTTAAAACGTTTTGCAATGGCTGAGACAGCGTGTCCTTGAAGCCTTAGCTGTATACCGATAATTGTCTTTCCAATCAGCTGCTGCTGTGATTCACACTCAGATACAGTGATATAAATACTCCGAGTCGTGCAGTGAGAGCAATATGGAAAAAGATGATCCGCTGTGGCAACTCCTAACGGGAGGAGCTGAAAGAAGAAGAAGAAGAAGAAGAAGAAGTGAGAGTAACAACGCTAAAGCAGTTATGGTATTTGGAATACTATGGCTGTTCCCTGAACCATTATATTGTTACGAGTTAATTACAATCAGATGCATTACACTAATAAACAATATGCGGTTAGTTTCTGTGTATTTATAAAGCCGCGTCATGAAAATAATGTGAATTTCCCCTTGGGATTAATAAAGTATCTATCTATCTATCTATCTATCTATCTATCTATCTATCTATCTAATGAGTAATCACACAAGAACAGTACCATTGCTTTGACACTGGGTGCCGCCAGTTTGCAAAACCGAGCGGAGAACTTGCGTACGACAAGGCATGAGGTACCGTGGAAAAGTGCGTGGCTTTACGCCAAGTGTAGGTTTTATACATCGCGATTTGAACGTGGAAAAGTTCTTACGCAACATTTCTGTGCGTACGCACCATTTATACATGAGGCCCCAGGTATGCCACGGTGGAGCGAGAAGCCTTGGCGAT
This sequence comes from Polypterus senegalus, assembly GCF_016835505.1. Classification (NCBI taxonomy): domain Eukaryota; kingdom Metazoa; phylum Chordata; class Cladistia; order Polypteriformes; family Polypteridae; genus Polypterus; species Polypterus senegalus. Next base: position 249,515,236 of record NC_053154.1, read on the forward strand.
CACGTGGGCTATCATGCAGTTAAGGTACTACCTACTGGGGCGGGAGTTTACTCTAGTGGCGGATCATGCTGCTCTGCAGTGGATGTCTGTTCACCGCGAGTCAAAACCCATCACTAGATGGTTTTTAGACCTTCAGCCTTATTGTTTTAGTGTCATTTATCGTAGAGGTTCCTTGCAGGCCAACACGGATGTTCTCTCATGTGTTCAAGACCTCTAGGTGCAGGCCGCCTCATCCGACGGGTTTGGGCTGAGGGGGTGAGTCTTGTCACACACGTGCTATTAGGAGGCAGTCAAAAAGCCTAAAGGTGAGTGAAGCATCGTGAGTCAAGGGGTTATCATACGGTACTAACCTGACTCGTTCTTCTCAGCAGGAAATCTGAAGAAAAATAAAGAACGTATTTCCGGGTTCCAAAATGGCAGCCTAGACCTCACTTCCGGCGCATATCACAACGAAACTTCCGACACTCCCTGATGACATCACTTCCGGTCTTCTGTTGATGGCGTCGCTTGCGTCCCACAGCATCGACGTCATATCCCACCAACCATTTCCTGTCCCGATTTTGTTTTCTGTATATAAATGCCATCTTGTCATGTACCATTTATCAACTGCTATATACACTTGCTTTTGATCAACCCAAAATGTCTTTTTTTGTGTTTTTTTTCCTTGTCCTATGGACAATATACGGGGAAGGTCCCCAAAATTTTGTTTTTGTGACGCCTCTTTTTATTTATAGAAAATGGTTCATCACAATATATATATTGTGGAAATCGTACCCCCAGACACAGACAGACGGACACCAGGATGTATAAAACACACTCCTTTATTTTCCTTTGAGCACCACAATGCCTTCTCTCACCAACTCTCTTGCTTTCTTCCTCTTTCTCTACTTCTTCTTTCTCTCTCTTTCTCTTTGACCTCCTTCCTCCTTCTCACAAGCTTCGTCTCCTTCCTCCCAACTCTGGCTCGTCTGCTAGAAGGAGGCGGCCCCTTTTATCATGGCCCGGATGAGCCCCAGGTGCTCCCCTTGACGTCACTTCCTGGTGTGGCGGAAGTGTCAGGAAAGCACCTGGAAGCACTCCGGGTCTTCTTGGAAGTATTTCCGGCAGCACTTCCTGGTGTGGCGGAAGTGCTGCCATCCAGGATTCCCTTACTGTCCGGGCGCCCCCTGGCGGTGGCCACGTCCTCTCAGGAACGTCCCAGGTCCCTCCTTGTGGCCCCCAGATAGGCCCGGGCGGCTGCCCTCTCGTGGCCGAGGAGTAATACTGTCCATGTCGGGGACTATCCAGGCGTCCCGGCCGGGCAGTGTCCCCAGACATCCTTGACAATATATATATATATATATATACTGTATATATATATACAGTGAGTGTATATATATATATATATAGAGAGAGAGAGAGAGAAAGAGTGTAGGTACTGCACTATTTATGTTCGTAATATTTGGATAAGGTGCTGAAATAAGTATATCCTATTTTTGAGTAACTTTTGAGAAATTTTGGCTTTGGAAGTTAATGAAAACACTTATTCTGATCAACTTAGTAATATAGATGTTAGTTTTTCATACCATGAACCAGGTGTTGACTGCCCAACTAATTTCTTAAAGACGTTTGTCCTGCCTGTGATACAGAATGAGGCAGTGAATTTGTAGTGTGGGACCAGGGACCTCATGTATAAACGGTGCATACGCACAAAAATGTTTTGTACTTCTGTTTCCACGGTCCAATCGCGATGTATAAACTAAACTTGCCGTTAAGCCACGCACATTTTCACACTAGCTAAATGCTTGGTTCTCCGCTCGGTTTTGCAAACTGGCGGCACCCAGCGTCAAAGCTGTGCTTTTGTTCCAGTGTGGTTTCCCTTTCTTTTTTAGATCCCTGACGCGGCTTTATCATATACACTGAAATTAACCGCATAGTGTTTATTAGTTTAAGGCATCTGATTGCAATTAACCTGTAACAATATAATGGTCTACGGAATGGCCAAACTATTCCAAATACCATAGCTGCTTTAGCGTTGTTCCTCTCAATGCACTATTCAGACTATTTATCCCAATGTATCTGAGTGTGCAATCTGATCGGAAAGAGAATTATTGGTATACAGCATAAAGCATACGCTGCCTCAGCCATGCTGTCTATTTGAACTGCTCTCAAACGGCAAACGCTTCAGAGCCTTCCCTGTACGCACCTCGCCATTCAGAAAGAGTTTCATCCCAAGAATTATAAACACACTCAATCAGTCCATTAAGTGCTCCTTGTAGAACTGTTTGTACTTACAAGTACAATTACCTCCCTGTAAACTTGCGATACGGTTATAATATTGCACAACCTGAGCCACTTTATAAAGCGCATATTTACATATGATGACGATATCATTTTTAAGATGAAATGCAGAAAAATATGTTTATTATATTATACAGATAAAATGTTGACATCTTTTAAATAATCTATATTGTTAATAAACATGTGAGGACACGGTGTTGCAACGCTAGCAAGAAGCTGGAGGTTCAGGGATGGTTCCTGCCTCGCGCTGTATTCTTGTGTGACACTGGAAGAATAGATGGATAGAATAATTAAACATGTACTACGAAGATATTTCAATGTTCCTTAAAAGTTTTTAAACATTGGAGTTCTAAGCTTACAGATGGCTTAACGTTTATTACTGAGCTGATTGTGTGGCGATTGGGTACTTGGAGAAAGAAAAGGAAGGTCAGGAATTGGAGGTTAGTACGTTTGAAAGAGACAGTACTGCTGCAATAAATTATTTCATCGAAGGTCGCGCACGGCACAGCAAGCATCTTGCGAGAGATAGGAACAATCTCTGGACGGGATGCCAGCTCGTCACTATCACTGCGCCACCATGTTCCCATGTTTAATACATGCTTTAATTGATATGATATGAATACTGAAATAATATCAAGTATACATCTAAGCATTTAAATTATTCAGAGAACTGTAATATCATGAATATAATAGATTCTGTGTCCTGTTGGAGGAAGAAGCACATAGTGATTCACGCACACAGAGCACATAGAAGCACACATACAAAACAAAGCATTTAACGTACTAATTTTGTTATGATGGGATTTGGGAAACTAGTAAATTAAACGATTTTAAGATTATGTTTATGATGTTCTACTTTAATGACTAAATTACATGATAAAAGTGGAAATTTCGAGACTAAGGTTCTGCGCTTTTTTTTTTCTGACTTCACTAGATAAGCTAATAGGCCAATTTCATTATAAAAACACTGCAGCGTACTACAACACAGGATAACATTAATGGATCTGGAAGAATACCATGTATTCATTAATGGTGACAACACATCCATTCCAAGGTCCTGTTCCAAGACTAACTTCGAATATGTCATCTAAATGGCTGTGATACCAAATGCCACCATAGGTGTTATTTTCATTCAAGGTTGCTGTTGAAGTTTAAGTTGATTTTTTACGTAATCCTATATGTTATGTTTGGTTTACCTTCCCTGCCTCCTGTATGTTAAAGCAAAAGAGTAAGGGCCACCTTAGGTACTGCCCCAGCTAGTAAATAAGTCGAAGCTCTGGTTAGTTGCCTGGAGCTTCAGTATTGCTTTTGCTTTGTTTCTTGATTACTGCATTTCCTGGGTTTTGACCACTGCTTCATTAAAAGTACTGTCTCTAAATGATGGTTCTTGGCTTGGTTTGCTGTAAGTTTTACTTTTTTGCCTTACCTTTTGTGCTTTATTTCTTTCTAAAATAAATTCCTTAAATATAAAGAAACTTGTGTTTAGTTTTGAATTTATTCTAGATGTTTATTGTTTTCCTGTTCTACTTTTTGTTAGATTCTGATTATTATTATTTTTTAAACTCTTTGAAGTAAGTAAACATTAGCCCCATTTCTGGGCCAGTGCAGGCCAAAACTTGCTGTCTGAGTAGGGGTTAGGCCACCGGGGGTGAGGTCAATTTCAGTACTCAGACCTTAATTATGGGGCTTTGCGTGGGGATTTTGGAGGCATACTTCCCATTTTTGCAGTTTGTCGTGGCAGAAAACATAACAACAGAACATCCTAAAAAAAGTATTGGGAAATACTTAATGATTGTAAAAGAATGTATCAAAAAGAAACACAAATTGCCTCAGTGTCAGCTCTAATAAGATTGTGCTCTGCAAGTCTCCAAACATGATTTAAATGCAGAGAATGATGGGGACTTCTAATATTAGTAAGCAGATCATTCCATAGATTGAGAATCCAGATGCTACAGGCTCTGTCTCCTTCAGTTCATTTTATTTATTCTGAGAATGCTAAGCAGGATCTTTATAATTTTGAGCATGTGTTGCATGTATCAAACCATAGTGTCATTTATTTAAAAGGTACTCAAATTAATAATACATTTACTTATGGTTCACTCTTGATGCATGCTAACACTAGCAATACGTATGCTGTTTCAGTGCTGCCTAATTAATGAATGATTGTTCAAGCATTTCAGACTAGTTTTAGGTATGCAATTCCCATATTTCTTTAATAGGCAATACAAGTTAAATTGAAATGGCTTTCAATTCAACTGAAATGTCATTTCTTTTTTGAGAGTTCACACACATTACTTTCTAAGAATATTCTTGTCTTACTTTTAAAGAACAGCACAAATAGTACTGCTCTTTGTACTCTTCCCTGGTGTAATACTGGCAAAACCTCAGAGCAACCCATGCCTAAAAATGTATGCATTCTCTGTTTGTTTTGAATAAACAAAAGAATATTTCTTAATAAGCAAAGAAGATCAAAGCCCTTGATTTGCAATTGATAACATCACACTAGCTAAGATTTTCTTCCCGTTCCTTCTGGCCCTTATACGTTAGTTTTATTGCTAGAAAAAGTAACCAGCATTTGACACGAGTACTGATAACAATATGTGCCACCCAGACAAGTTTGTCCTTTTCGTAGACACTTGAGTTATATATAGTAAGTCAGTTTTTTTCATTTTTTAAAGAATGAAAAATATATTTTGAGATTTTGATAAAAATATTATTTGCTTTGCTGGACAATATTAGCATCAAGGAAAAACATTAAATGATATTAAATAAACAAACTATGAAGTAAATTATGTTCCTTCAGCCAGTCACTCCAAAATGAGAAGGTTCAACCCATTTTGATCATAACAAAACCATATAGCATGATAAAGAAGAAAGAGGATGGCACAGATAAATTTAATTTATCCTTGTGTACACCCACATATCTGCAGTGTTCGGTGAAGTCTGGAGAGCTAGAAGATAAAGATGAGTACTTATGCCTTTGCTGGACTTCACCATTTATAAATATCCATCCATCCATCCATCCTCTTCCGCTTATCCAGGGTCGGGTCACGGGAGCAGCAGCTTAAGCAGGGAGGCTCAGACTTCCCTCCCCCTGGCCACTTCTTCCATCTCTTCCGGGAGAATCCCAAGGCGTTCCCAGGCCAGCCGGGAGACATAGTCCCTCCAGCGTGTCCTGGGTCTTCCCCAGGGCCTCCTCCCGGTTGGATGTGCCTGGAACACCTCACCAGGGAGGCATCCAGGAGGCATCCTGATCAGATGCCCGAGCTCTACTCTGAGCCCCTCCCGGATGACTGAGCTTCTCACCCTATCTTTAAGGGAAAGCCCAGACACCCTGCGGAGGAAACTCATTTCAGCCGCTTGTATTCGTGATCTTGTTCTTTGGGTCACTATCCATGGCTCATGACCATAGGTGAGGGTAGGAACATAGATCGACTAGTAAATTGAGAGCTTTGCCTTACAGCTCAGCTCTTTTTTCACCACGACAGACTGATGCAGAGCTGCACCGATCCGCCTGTCGATCTCACGGTCCATTCTTCCCTTACTCATGAACAAGACCCCGAGATACTTGAACTCCTCCACTTGGGGCAGGATCTCTCCCCAACCCTGAGAGGGCACTCCACCTTTTTCCGGCTGAGGACCATTGTCTCAGATTTGGAGGTGCTGATTCTCATACCAGCCGCTTCACATTCAGCTGCGAACCGTTCCAGAGAGAGCTGAAGATCACGGCCTGATGAAGCAAACAGGACAACATCATCTGCAAAAAGCAGTGACTCAATCCTAAATCCACCAAACCGGACCCCTTCAACACCCTGGCTGCGCCTAGAAATTCTGTCCATAAAAGTTATGAGTTTATAAATAACTTTAGGAAAATGTGGCAGAAAGATGATGTTGTGTGGCAGTGGACAGTGTGCCATGAACTCAAATCATGTACAGTTAGCACACTAAACTGCAGTGAAATGTGATGAGACATTTACAGTAATAATTCTGGCCAAGATACATGGTATTACCGTTTCATTATATGATGGGGTAAAACAAGTTAATGTTATGTAAAACATAATTTTGAATTTCATGACAGATGAAAAATGTGCAAGCACTCAAGAAAAATTAGGTTTGGAACAGGTCATTTTTGAAGAATACCTGCTGCCATAACAATTGTTGATGTATTGAATATAACAACAGTAATACAAAATAGAATAAAAAATTAAAAGCAAAACAATATGGTGATAGGCCTTTGGCCTGAGTTTGGTTAGGTAGAACAAGTGTATGCTGGTTGAGGTGGAATGTGAAGCAGGACTTCTGCATGTTTTGCATAGTAAGCTTTGAGTTACAGGGAACTACTCTTGAACTGGATGTGTGATGAGTTTGTTGAATGTTAACGAAGTCCTGTTAAATTTTCTGCAATTTGTTTTTATTATTTATATACACTTTCAATATGTTTTGTACTGTAAAATTTCAGTCTGCCACTCTAGTAGCAATGAGAACCTGCTGGTAAGTGAGCCAGGGTGTTGTGTTTTACATGCTTATTGGGCAAGAGTCTTTGGTGGTGGGGGAGCTGCTGTCTTTTAAAACAAACAGACACTTTCCAAAGGGAATTATCTCTTTGAAATCTCTTCATTTTGGCTGAAAGCACATCATTTGCACCTGAGAAAAGGTGCCACTTGGGAATGTTTACCAGCATCTTACTGTTAATACTGAGTATGTAAGAAGGTTTAACCAACCATGGTTGTACAGTATGATCCAATGTCTAGATGACACGATAACTTGATAAAACACAATAGGATGTGCTAAAGATCTTCATCAAAGCAAGTACTCTAACATAGTTGTCATATTTCAGTCTCTATTAAAGTACTAAAGAATGAATCCAAACCATTATCGGCAGTAATTAATAAATATACTACTAAGTCTAATAGTAATAATAATAATATAGTCAAAATCATTATAGCCAATAATTAATAAAAATACTATGACTAATAATAATAACAATAACAATAATATAGATATTGGAAAACATCAGTGCTGTTCAGGAGACTGGGTTTAAATCCAGGCCAGATTAACGTCCATTCAAAGTTTGTAGTCACTCCTTTTACCAGTTTGTTTTTTTTTCAGGTAAGCTGATGTCCCTACCACTTCAAAAAGACTGGTGACTAAAAATTGGCCCAGATTGAGCAGTTGTAGGTATGTGTGTATATGCACCCACCCTGCAATGGTCTGGTGCTCCATCCTGAGCTGTTACACACAAATACATGGAGATAGTGTTAACTCCTCAAAGACAGTGACCAGGCAAGGTTCTGAATCTACTCTTTAACTGTAACTTAACAGTGTTAATGACCACTCTTTTTAAAACTACACCTAAAATCATGGAAAATATTTTATGGCTTAAAGCATTTAATACTTAGAAACTTAATAAAAACAAATATGCCAATTATGCCATTGTTAAAAAGCTTTCCTAGCCATTTCCACGTTCTAGTTATTCTATACAATTACCCAAATTGTGAAAGGTAATGTAATGTAAAAACAAGAGAAGTCTCAAGTTGTAAAATGGTGCTCATTCCTTTGATATGGACAGTAAATGTGTGCCAATACCCAAAGGCAACTTTTAGATTATTAAAGAGAAATGTAAAATTTTGAATTGCTGCCAAAAGCTTTGTGATGATTTTTTAAAACTCTAGTGAGCTACAAAATTAAAACATATGTTCTTTAGTCTGGTCAAGATGGAAATACTATTTTATTCAAATTTATCACTTTCTATTGCACATACGCATGGAATGGAAAATATAACTTGTGACAAGATGTTCTACAATAAACAGAATGATGAATCAGACAACCAAGAAAATGCAAAACAAAGCATCAAAGATTAAAAAAAAATTGTTATCTATCATTTTATTTTAGAATTTTTACTTATCATGCTTATACTTACAGTATAATTATGTTTTACATTCTCTATTATTGCATTTCTGAGAATCCCACTGAGGCAAATCAGGTTAGATAAATATATGAATTCCTGTTAAAATGAAAGTATTTTTAAATAAACAATAATAATAAAGCTATGAAGAACTTATAAATATGAATTATGTAATGCAAATTATTATTGAAATAAATTATAACCGTTTATAACATTTTTCATTGCTCTACAACTAAAGAATTATAACATAGTTCATAAATTTCATTTTAACATAACATATTCAATAGCTAATATACAAACAAATTTATAACATTCATTTAATGCAAAAATAAAAGGATAAGTGTCTGTGTGTCCATCCAGTTGCTATGTTTCTTTCAATCCAAAAGATGGTGCATCACTGACATTTTTAGCAATAAAATATGTTGCATTTGTCATTCCAATAAATGGTGCATCACAAACATGAACACTGCTTTTGCAGATCCCATATTAAATAGGATATAGCAGAAACATATGAATTGCATGGTGTACTGCAAATGTTAACACTGATGTCTTCATTGATTACTTGCATTTTAACCCATCTTAGATGGATAGCACAGCTAGTTAACCTAATAATGCCTAATTGCCAATAATAGGTATGCACCGAGACTTAAGAGAGTAGCCCTGCTCAGTCACAAGTACAGAGTTCTGCTTTTAAATCCCCCATGTTTACATAGGGTTTTCTCCATATAATTTAGTTTTCAGTGCTGGCCTAGTGAACGGTAGTGTTTGAATCTGTGTGAGTGTGATGGTTTTACACATTTAGAAATGTTTCATTGTATATACATTTTTTGTTGTTTTCATCCAATAGCTCTTATATAAAAAAGGCCGACACCCACAGTGACTGCTCAGAATTAAGGTGAGGCAAACTTGTTTGAATTCTACAGTACATTGAGTTGCTGCATGGCTTCGTTTTCATGCTAGTCTTAGGGAGCCAATGTTTTAGCACCATATGTTCCTGCTTTGTTTTTGTCTCCATGTTGCTGCTTAAATTAAACTGACTCTGCAGCACCTTTCTGTAACTTATTTTTATTTTTCAATGCCAACTGGTCTTGACCCTGATATGTGCATATTCCTCCTATTGTCCATATGGATATCCTTCAATTTTTCTGCCTTTTTTTTTTAGTATTTTAGGATTCACATATTAGATGATTTTGACAAGTCTAAATTGTCTTGCTAGCAGTAAATGTAAGAGTGTGATTTGAGTATTCACCACGATTAATCTGGGCCTTGTTTTTTTTTTTGTTCATCTTGCCCAGGAGTAAAAACTCCATCAGTTCTCCATCAGCCTGTATTGAAAAATGGAGGTTCACAAAATTGATAAATGGGGACATTATTTCATGATGTTTTCTTATAATTCTCCTTCAAATTGTTTCTGTAGCAATAGAAATGCTTCTTTATTTGTTTTGTTGTTGCTGTCTGCAGCTTTGGGGTGTCCAGTATTGCAATGCAGATATCCAAGTTTTGGAAGTTCGTAATGTATTAGGAGGTAGATAAAATATTATGAATGAAGATTTAACAAATACTAAAAATAACTAGCTTTGCCCCTGTCCTCACATATTAGTACAGAACAACCCCACCAAATGCGTAGCTCTTACTTGATCCACAAATTGCTGAAAGCAGTGATCATTATTTAATTTAATGAAAAACATTTATAATCAAACTTCACACTATTATAACACTATTATACAAGAGCTAAATCATTAAAAAATGCAAAACACCTCTTGAAATTGACTTTCCATGCCTGACCACAGGTACTAAGTAAGTGTTTTTTAAGTGGAATCTGCCTTAAGAAAAGGATTTTTGTTTCCTGTGTCTTCTTGTTTGGATACCATGCTGCTTCTTGTATTTATGGAAGGCACTAGTCTCAATAAAACTGTGCACCTATATTGCTTGAAATGAAGTGCCAAATAGAATTCAGATGTATCAATAATAACAATTTTATTCAATGGGTAGGAAGGATAAATGTAAGGACTATTTAAAATTAGATACATCAAATACAAACAAACTTTCCTGCATCACTGACCTACATACACATTTACTCTACTGATTTGATTTCCTGTTTAAGTGATTCAGTTTATTTGATTCATTTAATATACCACTAGGCTGACTCAAGGAAATATTGCACTTTAATAGAGTTACAAGAAGATATAGCTAATTACAGTTTTAATTATTATTATTATTCTTAAATAAAGAAAAACAGAGATGTATTTATGTCATAGTTTATTATGCCTGTAAGAATCAACAACATTATTAGTGATACGAACATATTGGTTAAATCAACCCAAGCAAAACATTTTTGAACTGCATTTAAGCAGTTATGTATGGCACAAATAAACCTAGACATTGACAATATCTACTTCCTAGCGTTTTGGCTCACAATCAAACTTACCTGAAAGTGACACTTGCAAACTATATATAAAGGATGCTACATATATTTCTGACATTATAATACCTTTTAGAATTTATGCTTTTGTTTGCGGACTACCCGAAAATCCCAGTTTTGATTTGGTTCATATTCTAAAGAGCCATGAATGAGAATCACATGTCTGTTCATAAGTTATAATTCAGTTTCAAAAAGTAATGAACTATATCTGGGTATACTCAACGAGCTGTAAAAAAATAGTCTGCACTAGGGCATATATAAGTTAAATCAAAGACAACAAATAATAATTAGAATATACAATCATTTTGTAAGTTTTAGTTTTACGTGACTCTACTTTAATTCAATGAATGCACAAAGACACAAAAATTATTCCATGTTTACTATCCTGTTTATATATGAGGTGAGACACAAAAATAACCGAACTGGGCTTGGGCGTTTCCTGGAAAACTGTCTGGAGGTCGGCCGAACGTGAATCATAGAACTATATTCCCTCCTACACACCTTCTCAAGCCACCGACCGGCTAAGTATATCCTGTGAATAGCCCAGTCAGTATTTGCATAACAATCGGTACAAAAGTTGTCGCTATAATGTCGGGAGAAAAAAATCGAACAGCGAATCAACATCAAATGTCTCGCGAAATTGAAGAAAAAAAGGCCACAGAAACTTATGAAATGAAAAAAACAGTGTACGGTGATAACAGTTTGTCTTGCACACAAGTTTTTGAGTGGCACAAACGTTTCAATGAAAGACAAGAAAATGAGGAAGTTGTTCAACGCACAGGTCACCCACAATTGTCTCAGACGGATGAAAACATTAAAACGGTGAATCAGATTGCTTGAAATTATCGTACTTCTTTTTCTGTAAAGCATTTTATGACTGAGAAAAACATTACTGTCCTAGATCATCCTCCCTATTCGCCCGATTTAGCTCACTGTGATTTTCACTTATCCCGAAAATCAAAAGTGACCTGAAGGGAACACATTTTTCTTCAATGGATGAAGTTAAGACAGAAAGTGCAAGCCTGTTTCAAGGACCTCAAGCAAAAAGACTTCCAGCACTGTTTCAATTAATGGAAGATATGTATGGAGCGGTGTAGAGATTGGGAGGGGGGGTATATAGAAGGTGGCAATGTTTAGAATGCTGTAATTAATCAACAAATATATATTTTTTTAACCAATCCGGTTATTTTTGTGTCTCACCTTGTAGATACCTCCCTTAAATGATCTGTACAAAAACCCTATTAACACCTTTGAATATAAACATACTCAGTGTATGTGTGTTGTTACCAGTGTTATGAATTTCTCTATTGTAAAAGTATGATAAATGAGGCAATCACAAGTGAGAATTCTGTGACTTATTCATGGATACTGTTCATTTTTATACTCAGATTCTTGAAAGAATTATATGTGGTTATGAATCATATGTGCTTTAAATATCTGTTTATAAAATTTTTAAAAAGTTGATAAAATCATGCAAACACCCTAACACTAGTGTTACGCTTAGCAGAATCGATTAATTACAAAATGATATCTCTAACTTATAGAAAAGATCTGGCCAAAAAGAACATTTTCTATGATTTACCCACCATTACTCACTAAATGGCATTATTATCCAGCTGGACAAATAAAAAGAAAAAGCAAAAAGAAGAACCACTGACTAATCACGAGAAAATCACAGTCTGAAAAAAATCCTGGGTTCATTACCATGAAATACATCACTACAACTTGCTTTAAAGAGACATTAATCCAAATTATCAATGTCTGAAAATTACGTCCTGTAGATGGCGTCCTCCTGTATGTATGCATTCTTCCAATCTGCTGTTGAGGTTCCCCATTGATCGCTGCAACATCTCAGCTGGGATACCACGAATTTCGTCTTGAATTCTTTGTTTCAATTCATTCAGTGTCCTTGGCCGAGTCGTGTATACCTGACTCTTAAGGTAGCCCCACAAGAAAAAATCACAAATGGACAAATCCGGTGATCGTGAGGGCCAGGGAATGTCACCGAATCTTGAGATGACACAGTTACCGAACAATTTTCACATAGCTGCCATTGATTGCCTTGCAATTGATTACTAAATTACTAAATGGCGAGATTGTTTACAGCTCAAGGTCCCTGTTCCGCAGTGCTGCCAACTGTACATGGCTGCCACTATGCATTTCAAAAGTTCCCGTTTTTCTATGTCAACCTGTATTTATAGCACATTTTCATACATGGAAAGTAGCTCTAAGTGCTTTACAAAATGTCAAAGAAAAGTTTCAAGAAAAGAAAAAATTTAATTATATAACAAGAACAATGAATAAATAAAAAATAAATCAATATGGGATTATATAGCAAAGATATATAATTGATAGAAAGGTAGAGTCCTTGTGATGTATGTAGTCATATTCTATATGATATTGAATTCACACTCTTTAAAGATGAGTCCAATGGGTGGGAGGACAGAAAAAAATATTAGAAACTCCAGCTAAGCTGGAGATAAAAACAAAATCTGCCAGGGTACCTGTGGTACAATGAGATACATATGCATGGCAGTGCAATTTATTTCTTAAAAAAGTGCACTCAGGCTTGGAGGGGTGCAGGTGCAAGCAAGTATTGGAATGGAGCAGGCCTGGGGTGTTGATGGGGAAATTGGAAAAGGCACCATGCACATGCCGGCATACGGGTTTCAGCCAGTTTCCTCTTTAGTGCTCTGGGATGTGTAAATAGGCAACTGAAAAGGGGACAGTAAAGGAAATCATGGTTGAGAACAAACTGAAAGGAAAGACAAAGATGGAAGTTAAAGTGGAGGAAAGAAAAAGATGAGGAATCAGGACTGTGGCTGAGCCAGTACTGTATGGGGTAGAGACAAGCGGTTTTCTGAATAGGATCTTGACAGCAGCAAGCAGAGAGTACTCACAGGGCTTGATTGTGCCTGCTGAGCAATCAAAGAGCAGGAGTGACCAACCAATCCGAAGAGGCTGAGGGATGGTGGCTGAAGAAAGCAAGGCTCTTGGGGTCCCTGCAAATGTCGAGGGATGGCAGTGAGGGACACAAACCAGTAATAGGGATGACTGTGCTTGCCGGAAAGGCGTCTCCTGCTGTATATCAGACTTGTTGGGTGAGCTGCAGAGACATGAATTTGAAAGGAGGCACAGTGGCTAATGAGAAGCTTAAAAGAAGATCCTGACTCAGTTTAACCTTGTGATTTTATTGCATTTATTGTTAAATTGAAATGTGTCCACCAACAGGAACACTGTATTTATTCCGGAATATTTATTGATAACTTATTTATTTGTTTAATTCATGTTTAAATTATTCATATGCTGGATAATCAGGCCAGTTTTTTAATGATTTTTAAGCACAGGGAGAAAATTAACATTTGAAAAATCGGTAAAGTAATAAATCAGCAAGAAAAGCAACATTGTAGCAATGCACGCAACGAACCAACACACAATCGTCCGTGACTGAAAACTCGCGGACCACCATCGCGCCTTCTCCTCCCAGATGGAGGGATGGGGGTGGACGGCGCTCAGGTGCGGAGGGTGGAACGGGAGGAGAGGAGAAGGACGTCCATTCTGCTCCCTCCGTCATGCTTGTCTGCTGATTTCTCGTTCAGTATGCACTGCCTGCTTATGTGCCCACTTCCAACTCGTCACTTGAGTCGTTGTCGTCTTTGCACAGTCCAGATGCACCTGTGACTCACGTAGACTTTTCATTGCTCTGTGCGGTTTTGGCTGCTTTTCTATATATAATCCACCTGTTATAATAGGTTTGTTATAATATTAAGAATTGTGTCACTGTATCTGTTTTAGATCTCTTTAAATGTATTTTTTTATTCTTTTTCTGTGTAACATGCCATGAGGAGCTGAGCCAGCTTTAGCACAGAGTGTCAGCTTTCAGAATAGCTGAGCCAAGCAAAGCATAAAGACAGACAAGAACAGCTGTTGTCAACCCTAAAAGGCCTAAGTGTTATATGATCTGACTGTCTGATGCTTAGCTCCAGTTTGTCTACCTTGTTTGGCATTGTACTGGGGGATTTGGTCGTGTGGGCACAATATAAAAGAACGCTGGAACCTTGCCAAGCTTTGAGGACCTGAGGGAGTGGAAGCCATAGACTCCAACGCCACCTCCGTTGTACCAGAAAAAAAGCAATTTCTACACAACCGAATCCCCACGGTTCAACAGATGGAATTCGCTGGTCTTCCCTGGTTTTATAGCAACGTAAGCCGCATTAAAGAAGCTAAGTATATTCTGTCTTTTCTGTGACTTTGTCGCTGCCTATCACCAAAAAGAGGGATATCGCCGTTATATTTTATAATTATTTAAAGAAAGGTCTATTAAAACGCCGCAATATAAAAGAACATATTTCCACGGAGCTAACACTCCCATCGGAAACACCACCAAGACACCCGACCACGGTAGTAGCGAGGTGGGAGGGGGGTGTGCACAAAGGGTAGGGACGGTTTGCAGCCCGAATGGGGTTCAACGGCTTACCCACGCGTCTCTGCGCCGGGTAGACACACACTCAATCTCATGCATAATTATTTATTGAACGCTACACACTTCTGGAAAGACACGGTTGTCTAAAACGGGTTGGTGTGAGAATACAACAGTAAGTGAATGAAAAGATGGAACTCTGGAGAGAGCAAAATACAACACAATAGTGATCCTGCGGCATAACAAACGCCGCATAATTATTTATTGATGGTTGAACACTTCTGGAAAGACACAGTTGTCTAAAAAGGGAGGGTTTGAAGATACAACAGAAAGTGAATGAAAAGATGGAACTCTGGAGAGAGCAACATATAATTGTCCGTGAGTGAAGACTGGTTCTGGCAGATACAGGCATATCTTTTTGAAAGTTTGTCCTTGTGCCTTATTAATGAGCATCTAAGAAGACGCATGTTTGTTGCGGATGCGAATTGCTGTATGTAGTGTGTAAAACAGTTTTCTATGGTGCACGCGGTCGTGCGTCGTAACCAAAAACTGCCAGACTGCTTACTTCATTGTGTTTTAACCTCAGTTGTAAAGGAATGTGTTAAGGATCCCATGGGATACCCCTCGCAAACCGGTTTACACGCTCCATAAGGCGATTCACCTCCGTGAGAAACATGCCTCTATGAACAGTCAACGTGGCTCGGAGGTGCATGTGGCCTCAACGACAGACGAATATAAATGACGCCATTTTTTCTGTGTTGTCGTGTCCGAGTTGGTAGGCACGGCTCCTTCCTGCTTGCGCCATAGGTGTCTTACTTGACGGCGTGCTTTCCATGGGTATCTTGCCTTAGTGAATTATATATATAGATATAGATTATTTAAATGAAGTTAAAGTTTTATCTATACAATATAATAAGCATATTTTGCTGCATTTCATCTTAAAAATCATATCATCATCATATGTAAATACGCGCTTTATAAAGTGGTGCAGGTTGTGCAATATTATAACTGTATCGCAAGTTTACAGTGAAGTGATTGTACTAATAAGTACAAACAGTTCTACAAGGAGCACTTGATGGTCTGATTGAATGCATTTATAGTTTTTGGGATGAAACTGTTTCTGAATGGCAAGGTGCGTACAGGGAAGGCTCTGAAGTGTTTGCCGTTTGAGAGCAGTTCAAATAGACAGCATGGCTGAGACAGCATGTGCTTGATGCTGTATACCGATAATTCTCTTTCTGATCAGCTGCTGTAGATCTTTGATTCCACACTCAGATACAGTGATATAAATACTCCAAGTGGTGCAGTTAGAGCAATATGGAAAAAAGATGACCCGCTGTGGCAACCCCTAACGGGAGCAGCTGAAAGAAAAGAAGCAGCTATAGTATTTGGAATACTTTGGCTATTCCGTGGACCATTATATTGTTACAGGTTAATCCGATTCCTTAAACTAATAAACACTATGCAGTTAGTTTCAGCATATATGATAAAGCCATGTCAGTGACGTGGATCTAAAAAAAAAAGGGTAACCACACAGGAAGAGTAGCACTGCTTTGACGTTGGGTGCTGCCAGTTTGCAAAACAGAGTGGAGAACTTGCATACGCCAGGGTTTTAGTTAGCGTGAAAGTTTAGGTTTTATACATTGCCGTTTTGAGCGTGGAAACATTCATATGCAACATTTTTGTGTGTAAGCACCGTTCATACATGAGGCCCCAGGAGATGCAGAGGACAGAATAGTACAGAAAGGTCAGTTCCGCGCTATATACAAGTCATCAGATTCAGATGTTAACAGTTCCCACTCATACCCAAGGACCACCCTTCCTACATTTACGACATGTGTATAAGGTGTGAAGCCTGAAGTCCAGATATGAAATAAACACTTTCACAAAGGTACAAGTATAAGAAAACAAAAGAAAGCAGATTATGATTTTATATAAAACGGAGCCTCTCTGTACTATTCTGTCCTCTGCATCTTCTGGAGTTTGTTTGTTATATACCACATCTTTATCTGAAAACAGCATCAGATTGGGGGTGGAGGTGGGGGCAGGGAGGCGTTGTGGGAGCATGAACGTGAGTTTGAGAATAAAACTGAAAAAATATCCTCTAACTTTGACAAGTACTATAAATTTACAGCGGCTGTTATAGACACAAATCAAATGTATGTTTTTATTGTATAATATTAACAATAAGAGCAGCTGGGCCAGATTTACGAGTTTTTTTGTAGGTTCTGGTAATTCTAGTGTTAAGTGATGTACATAATAATATTATTCGTTTTTATTATAGATAGTAAGTCAGAAATGTATTTGCTAAAAAACACATTGTATTTTGGAGGTCTTTAAATGGTCAAGTCCTACTACTCTAATATTAAATAAAACCACATTTAAGATCTCGAAAGCGACTACTGTATCAGAGTGTTATGGTAGCTTCAAAAGTCAAATAAGTTTTTTTGTGTTTATATCACTTTGTCTAGACCTATTAGTTAAACAATGGTCTATTATTGCTATAATACTACAGTACTATAGTGCACATCTATGGTTGAAACTACTGCAGAATGATCATATCATAACATGAGGTTATAGTTAGCACTAGGCCTAAAGTTACACAGTGACAAATTACCTCTGAGATATTTTCGGAGAAGACCCAAGCAATCCCAATCTGATAAGAGCCCAGTTGTCCACATAGTCAATGTTTTACCTCTCGCAGAAAGTTCTCACCCAGGTGTTTAAGGCCAGGAGTCAACTTTTTTCTGTAAATTAAAAGAATAACATAGTTGGTTCTATCATTGTATGGGCCATGGGATACTCATAAAACAAAAGCCTAAAACCTTACTGAATATTTCCATTTTTCAAGTCACAAAAGATATCAGGGCTTGATCTGTGTTTTGGTATTACAAACACATTGTAAAATAGATTATACATGTCGTTTTAAAAAAAAAAGGCACCAATATTATGCTATTCAGCCATTTTAAAACAAGACCAGCTGTGTGCACTACATCAATGCTTATGTTCTTTCTCACCAACCTTTCACACCCCAGGTATGCTTTCCTCTGGAAATACAAAATCAGAGTAAACTTTTTGTGCCATTTGGTTGGTATCATGTTGATTTATTTCCATATTTATGTGAGAAAAACATTTCTATCACACAAGTGAACAGAAAATGTGTTTTTTCCAGATTTCTTTGGTTGTTACAAACATGTGTCAGAAACAAGGAAGGCATGTTTTCTTAAAAACTTTTGCCACTTCACGTATTCAGTAGGTTTTCAGGCTTTTAATTCTCCAGGGTAGTCCAAGACCCATAGATTACATAATGAAACACCATGACCAAACCATGATCAATTATGTATTACTTAAAATGTATAGACAATTCTGAACTTTTGAACGCAATTTTGCATATACTGTATACCATGTTTGTGAACAAATAACTTGCTGAACTTATCCGTTAATTTGGCATTTTACAAGTGAGTATAAAGTATAATAGAAAGCGTTACTATTTGATTGCAAAACAAACTGATTGACAATAATTTCATTATATGATAGTGTTTTTGGTTCTCTAATCGGATGAACTAAATTTATGAAAAGAAATCTGAAGTAAGTAGGACATCTTTAAGGCAACAGAATTTCACATTTATCACAGCACAGCACAGAAAAAATCTGATACTCCTTTACAATTTATGAAAATTGCAGAAACAGTTTCCAAACAGTATATCCATAATGTGTTCACCACTCTGTGGGTTTGCAGATTTACTGTGTTTTATTGGACTTCGGCCTCAGTGAGGGTTTAGTTACAGGTATCAACATGGTTGCAAGAATTAGATACCCACTATCACAATGTAGCCATTTACCCCCAAAGCTGCCATATTTTGCTTTCTGACATCCTGCCAGATTGGTCCAGGTGAAGAATTCATGTGTACTTCTAGGCCACTTGGTCACTGTTGAGAAACTTTATAGCAGGTGTAGTTGGACTTCAAAAGGCTTAGAGTATGGTTGGGTGTCACATACAACCCAATGACTTCACTTAAGTGATGTGTAAGTGTTGGGTTTGCAAGGTGGTGTTGATGAATTCAATGGATAGTCTTCAGAGCTGGTTCTCTTCATTGTAGCCATGCTGTTTCTCCCAAGATGCACCAAAACCCACTTCCTGTAATTCTCTTCTATTTTTTCACACTTCTATATCAAATTGTGATACAGAAAGTGTTTCTACCAAAAGTAAAGCTATCTGCAGCCTTAAAATACGAATTCATCATATTTTCTAAAGAACATTAGAAATATATAAATTTGAAATTATTAAGAGTAGAAAATATTTAGCATATCTAATATAAACCTACAATACACTATTTAATTACATCATTAAAATTATATCAGCTAGTCAAATGTAAATTATATTATTCTAAACTCTGTTGTTTTATGTTTTTATCATTTATTTGGTGTTTAATGTCTGATTTTAATTTGTGTCCAGTGTAATTTGTTAGATTTTTTTAAAGTTTTTATTGCTCTTGTACCTCATGACATATTTTTACCAGGTTTGGTGAATGAAAACATTGTAACAGTAAAATATATTGTTATTATTATTAGTATTGATGGTTAGGACATGGATTTAATCTGCTGTGTCTGACAGATTTAATAAGCACTTAGTGACTTTAGTAAATGGATCGGTGAACTCAAAGAGCACGTGGATTGCAAAGGACGTAAAGTGCTAATTTAGTGGGAGATTATAAACTAACGATCAATCAGGTACAGTATATATTTCAAGACAAGAAGTTATTCACTTTTACAAGATGGATGAGTAACAGAACAACAACAACTACACAGGTTAACCAATCTAAAAGCTAATATAAAATGACTGATGCAGTCCTTTTTCCTTTATGATATTATACATATTTAGTAATTTAGGTAACCTGGTATGAAGTGGTTAGTATCTTATTTTTCCATTTAGAATACAGCCTATCAGTAAGCTATAGTGTGAAGCTGTTGAGCTTCTTTGTACTCACAAAAATGATGCTTGTAAATGAACTTAAGCTATCATCATTCTTTTATGCCAATCACAAACTATCACTTCCCTTGACAGGTATACTACATCATATGTGCTCTAATAAAATTAAAGTAGCATGTTGAAATGCAAGCACAGTTCTTTCAAAATAATGATGGATGGCAAAATTCTATTTTACAAAAGGCATTTATTAACTTGATGACAAGAGAATATCAAAGCAAAATGAAGTCAATTTATTGACATGGAATAATGATTTGTAAAAAGGCCCTGTGGTTGTCAAGTTTGCCAGTTAATGCCTTGAGGGAATATAAAAAAAAATGTTTTTAATTGTGTGTTAAAGACAATGAAATGCAGTATGTATTAAATGTAAACATGTAAATTAAGAAAAGATGGCCTGTAATAAAACATTGAATATACATAATGTACATTACTCATTGTATATGAACAAGCAAACAAAGAAGAGATCATTTGTAATACTTTAGTCATACTGTTCATTGCATAAGGGACTTTAAATGCAGATTATGGGTCTAAAAACTGGTATTTTTTAAAGGGATTATATAAAATCTCATTGTTAATGTTTTAGGCATAAATCACAGAGTTTCTTTGATATTGGCTTTTCTACCCTACTCCTTACATACAATATCTAATGAAGCTGTTTAAGAATTATTGAAACTTACTTGTGATACTTAGAGTTCCAAAGCATGTAAGTCCCAAAAGCACTTCCATTAATGCCCACCATCAAAAATTCTCTGGAAGAATCTTTTAAAAATGAAAATGTTTATTTTAACAAAATGGTCTTCAACACAATGAAGCTCAATGGAGCACAAAAATCAAAGGAATTACCCTAAAACATAGAGGAAATCAAACAATGTCACAAAACACAATTCAATGGCGAAGGTCAAAACCAGAGCAAAGTAAAACATAAAACCGTAAAACATAATAACTCGCACACTCCGGTGCACATTCACAATGAACTATGGAACTATGGGAGACCCTCCATTTTATAGGACAGAGAGTAGTTCCTGATGTTAATTGGCAGGTGGCTCTGGAGGACCACCAACGAAACACATGGAACATATTCAAGGCATTCTAACTTAAACAATCAATAGCAAATAAATTAAAAAAAAATACATACAAAAGAACTAAAAATGAACAACAATGACATAAAACATAAACTTGAACCCCAGCCAGGGGAAACACTGGATGAGCCATGACAAACTTTTTGAAAAATAACAGAAAAAAATATCATTCAAAGTCAATTATTCAAACATCTATGAATTATGGCCTTTTCTGTCAAGCACTGCTGTTTAACTGACCTGTATAGTGACTTAAAAATCAAGCACACAATAAAACATTTTTACTTCCACGATTCAAGGATTTGGTTCTTGTTTCTTGTCTTGTGTTCTCCTTTTATAAATATTACCAAGTTCTTGCTGAGAAGCCCTGATTTTCAGATACATTCTAAATTTAAGTCATCAATAAACTGCAGTACTTTGTGAAACAAACATAATTGTAAGCCAAACTGGCTCAGCAACACACAAGATATATTCCTGTTTTTAGGTGAATGTGCTGATTTAGTAAAAGTGAAATAATATACGTAAGGCGTACGGAAATAGAATACAAGAAAATGCCAAACAGAATGAGAGGTGATACTTTATTTCAGAAAAATCTTTTAGAAAGCAGATTCTGTGGGAAGCAAATAATAGAAGCATTTTGCTCTTTTCAATACATATGGTAGGTACTATATAGAATAAAACCCACCAGGTAACAAAAAATACTCCCCCAACTGTGGTTTTCATTAAATCATTTTAGGTGTGTATTGCAACATAAAACATCTACCAAGATACATAATCATTACACTTCACAGAAAATATAGCAGCAGTGCATGCCTTTAGGTTTAAAATAGTAAGCACAGCATGATGGTTTTATTCTGAACACTATGACCAGCTCTTTAGAAATAATGGATTCCATTCTGCTGCCCAACAAAAAAACAAAACAAATGAATAATTAAGATAAAAAAAAAATGGGTTGACACAAGAGATATCTGGTCACAATATACAGCAGCTAATGCTTTGATTTCCTAAGTCTAGATAGCTCGCTCATGGCTCAATAGAAATCAGACAGCAGGATAATTGATCAACTGAGATGTTCTCAAGTATACAGAGTGATGGTGTAGTTGAAATTCAAGACAAGACGTATAGTACAAGCGTCATGCTGGCTGAAGCTGGGGAGGATGACTACTTACCTTAATGTCTTTTTATTACTTTTTGAGTTTTGCCCTTTAATGCTTCTATTTGACAGTAGTGCTGATGCTTTTTGTCATTTTTGTACTTTCTCATTTTATTAGCTTAAAGGCATTAGTCATTTGGTACCTATTGCATGTAATGAGAAATTAACTTTTTTGTTTTACTGCATAATATTTAAAAAATGCAATGGAAATCTTGATCCAGGGTTCTGTTTAAAGTGTACAAGTTGATGCCTGGTAGTTGACATAGATTTCTTAATTCTTGCATGGATGTATAAAGTGGTTTATTTAACAACATTTCCATGTTCTTCTTGAATTTACCTGCTGTTGACCAGGGTTTATCAATAAAAGAAAAAAATAGCAACATACTGTGTTAATTCCCACTAATTTTTGTTGAAAACTGTCTAAAACTGTCAAGTAGGATTGTTAATTATACTTTTAATGTGAATTTGTTCTGGTAAAACACATACTGCTTTTCAACTTTTTGACTAACTGCGCGGCACGGTGGCGCAGTGGGTAGCGCTGCTGCCTCACAGTAAGGAGGCCTGGGTTTGCTTCCCGGGTCCTCCCTGCTTGGAGTTTGCATGTTCTCCCTGTGTCAGTGTGGGTTTCCTCCCACAGTTCAAAGACATGCAGTTTAGGTGCATTGGCGATCCTAAATTGTCCCTGGTGTGTGTGTGTCCTGCAGTGGGCTGGTGCCCTTCCCGGGACATTTAACACCATTACATGCATTTATTATTGAATTAGTTTATATAGTTGACTATATTTATGTTAAATTAGTTTTATCTTCCTTAATGGGCTGGCGCCCTGCCCGGGGTTTGTTTCCTGCCTTGCGCCCTGTGTTGGCTGGGATTGGCTCCAGCAGACCCTCCGTGACCCTGTAGTTAGGATATAGGATAGGATAGGGTATATGTATAATTGATGGATGGATAGATTTATCTTAACTGTTCTCCTTATTATTCATATATTCCTTATATAAAGCATTTGGCTGCCTAAAAAATCTTTCAGCATATTAATTTGCCATTTTAAAGGTGATGCCACATTAGACGACTTTCCTAGCGATTTTCAGTCGTAGCCTTAATTTACATTATTTTACCAAGTCAGATGCAGTCAACAGCACACTCCCATGAAGTTGATTGCCTAATATAAGCCAGAGAGCCATCAGTTATAAAGGAAGGCACCAGGGCTTGCAGATTTTAAATGTGTTTCCTGAACTGTGTTGTTTTAACCTTTTTTTTAATGGATTTTTCTATTTATTGATTTTAACCTCACATAGGCATTTCATTTTATGGATTATTTATTTATTGAATTTTTTTTGAGCACTGCGCTTTTTGAACACTATTTGGATTTGTTTTTTTTATATAATAAAAGCACTTGCACTTTTCACCATCCCTTTGCTTGGTGTGTTTTGTCCTCATCAGCTCAGCTCATCCGGTTACGTTATTGAAGCTGTTGGGTTCAAGAGGCTCTCATTATGGAAGATGGAGTAAAGGGGCCGACCCACACTGTCACAAGAAGTACAACATTCTCAAGTGCAAAATGACAGTAACGCCTGCAGATGGGGTACGTTGCACATACTGTTCATATCCTAACATGTTGCACCACTGTCAACCATGAAGGAATACAACTAACTTTGGTGGTTGCTTTTGTTTCTATGTGTTATTAATTTTTAATTCCTTGGGTTCCTTCATGGGTGCTTCCATTTTGTGGTTTAAGATATGATGTTTTGCTAAGCCACATGAGACAAGCAAATTTAGCTTTGCACAACAAAGTGTCCAAACTTTGATTAATAAAGAGAAGACCTTTTTGAGAGACTTAGCACTCAAGTAAACAAAATTCTTAGGGAAAGGAATTTTTTTTTTGTTTTTTTAATATGACTTTGAGTTTGGTTTAGTTTTAGTGATATGTTTTACCATTCTCCACTTCTGCCCCTAATTAAAGACCTTTAAAATCTCGGTCTTTATTAGATAGATAGAGTGATAGATACATAGAACTTTATTTGTCCCAGGGTTTTGGCTTTTTACATAAGCTCAATAAATAAGTAAATAAATGCTTAAATATTATAACATTGCTTATTAGGACTACAACTTGCTCTACTGGACACATTAACTCATTCCTGTGTTATGAGCTCAGATTTAAATAAAAACAATCAATATCTCAAAACAAAATACTTTAAGTTAAGCTAATAATTATAAGCATGTAAATTATTGTCATTTAATGAAATTGGATCATTCATTTGCAATAAGAAGAGAGTCAAATACAAAAGATCCACATTTTGTTTGTGTTCCTAAGAACAACTTACATTATATAAAAATTCATCCTACAGAATCAATTAATGAAGAGCTAGAATTTTGGTTAATTAGTTGATGAAAACTGGTGCTACATTAGTTATCAAGTGAATGTGAAAGTGAGTAGATTTTGGGGTGTTAAAGATATGCAATTTACCAAAGGAGCACTTGGGACAAGTAGAAAAAAATAATGATATGATGATATTCAACCTTACCTCTTTGACTATATGTATTACTGGTTTGAAAATCTTCATATTCTACGTTCTACATACTAAAGTCGTAAATATAAAGCTGGAATTCATTATAACCTCTTTTCTTACTTTTAACACTAGTCTTCTGCCTGTATAGCAGAGAAAATGCACATAACAACAGAAGAAAATTCACAAATAAGATGAGACTGTTTAGCCCATTTGGTTAGCTAATAGTTCAGTTATTTCAATATTTCATTCATATACTTTGCAAGCATTGTCAAGATTTCTGCTTCCTCTACATGATGTGATGGTTTGGTTTACTTCTGATTCCCATGACACTTTGCATGAAGTGCTTCCTGGCTTTATCACACTGAAATAAGTTAAACTAATAAGCACTAATGAACTTCTGCTCTTAATTAATACTTTATGCATATTGTCATTTTCTGCAAGCCCTCAATTTACAACAACATTTCTTTATATAGCACATTTATATGCAAACAATGTAGCTCAAAGTCCTTTACAGATGTCAAAGAGAATGTTACATGAAAAAGCAGTTAAGATTAGGCAATTATATTAAGACATAAGTGACAAAAAAAATAAAAAGTAAGATCAAATGGCCGGGAGGACAGAAAAAACAAAAAACTCCAGTTAGGCTGGAGAAAAACATAATCTAGAGCAGTTCCAAGGCCAAAAAACCACCAAGGGCCCACTTGGCATTCTTCCTAA
Organism: Polypterus senegalus; assembly: GCF_016835505.1. Taxonomy (NCBI): domain Eukaryota; kingdom Metazoa; phylum Chordata; class Cladistia; order Polypteriformes; family Polypteridae; genus Polypterus; species Polypterus senegalus. The sequence continues at coordinate 249,540,700 of NC_053154.1, forward strand.
CATTCTTTCTTTTTGTTTTTAGGCTTCAAATGATAAGATTTGATGAAGTTGGCCTCGTGGACAACTGGGGCACCTGCCTTCCTTCTATCATCACAGGTTGCTTCTTTGTACCTTGATCTGGTGGGAATGGCACAAATCCCCACCAGAGAAGAACTGTAAAAGACAGTAGAGAATAGTAGAGATTAGTAAATATTGCAGATTCCAAAAGAATATGATAATTCTATGCCCATATAGTCTATTAAGAGTATAAATAAAATGTAGGTACAAAAAACCCAAAATAAAATAATAGGTTTTTGTAGGTTTTTTAAAATGTTCCACGGTATTAGCCTGGTGTACTTCTATAACAAAAGGCCTCCTCACCATTTCTTTTAAACTTGGCTCTTGGAATTATAATCTGAGCTCCATTTGTGTATGAGGACAGAAATTCCAAAATATAGGACGGAGCAAGATTATTTCAGGCTTTATAAGCTATGAGTACTATTTTAAAGTCAATTCTGAATGACATGGGTAATCAATTTAACAACACTAAAATTAAGATTCTGGTTGCTGCATTCTGCATTAATTGTGGCCGATTGAAGTCTTTCTTAAGTAGTTCTGTTAGTAGTGCATTACAGTAATCTAGTCGAATAAAAACAAAAATGTTATTTTTCTTGAGCAGGGGTTTAACAACTGCAGTCTTTAGACAGTCTTGGAAGACCCCTGTATCTAATGATAAGTTCACTATGTCAAGTACACTATCAATAAGGATGTCTCAGACTTCTTTGAAAAAGACTGTGGGTACCAAATCAAGAATGTACATATGTGCATTTCACAAAACTTTGATCACCAAGAACAGGTGGTAAGCAGTGGCATTTTGGGTCACTTATTTAGCCTTGGTATGGTCTTTTGGCACAAATTTGGGTGGTACAATCTTCATTTGTGCTTAACACTAGAATTACCAGGTCCTACGAAAAAACTGAAAAATCAGTCCCACCTTAATCGCTTCTCACCTCTCCATCAGCGTCCTTTGTTCTGTAAATGTGTGGATAAGCACCAAACAGCAAGCAGCCTGCTATCAATGCACAGTTTTCTCAGCTCAAGTCTTTTTACTTGCGTGTCAGTTACTTAGAGTTGTATAGAGTATGAAGTCAAGCAAAATTACACCTTTTTTATAAATACTATATCATTATTTGGAACACTTGCATTTCATGTGTGTTCCTTGTCTACAACGGTCTATGCACAGTAAACACGTTGTTAAAACAGAAACGTTTTAAAGTTCTAGTAATAATTGACAAAATGTAGACATGAAGTGTATAATGTGTGAAGCTTGAAGTACAAATATCAAAGAAACTCTTTCACAAAAGGTACAAATATAACAGAACAAGTGTGCTTTTATTCAAAAACATAACTGCAGAAAAAAGGCGCTTTAGTGTGCGATATTGATACGCATTTACTATGACTGCCTCCGTGGTGCAACAGTATCAGCTGCTGACTGGGAATCAAAAGGTCAGGAATTCGATCCTACACGACTCCATTTTGAGAGTGAGCTGCTCTTATTCTTACTATTTTAGAAAAAAAACATACATTTGATTTCAGCCTGTAACAGCCGGTGTAATTTATGATACTTGTAAAGGTTAGCTTTGTTTTTTTTTTTTAATTCAGTTTCATTCTCAGTTGTTTTCACAAAAATACACGCTATAGCTCTGCAGTCTACTTGTGACTGCATTCTTGTACCAATGCATGCAAACAAAAGTGTCTGCGTGCCCTTTTCGTGGCACCACACGTGTATTTTTGAGCATGCCCGAGTCGGTAAATAACATTAGATCTGGCTTTTATGTAAGTAACATATAGCTGTTAATGTTTTGGACACATGCACCGTCCTTTGTTACCTGTTTACCTTTATTTATTTGCTTACTTCCTACAGCGTAAATTCACGAGTACAGAGCTTCCCATGTACATATAAAGTACAGCGATGGCAAAAGTGCATTCTTGATCCAATGTAGAATCGTTGTCATGATTTGAGTTTACCTCTGTTATAGTGCGTCTATGTAAAAAACAGCAGTGTCAAATGCAGGGGGGCTAATTAAAAAAAAAAAAAGCTAACCTTTACAATTATCATAAATTACACTGGCTGTTACAGACTGGAAACAAATGTATGTTTTTATTCTAAAATAGTAAGAATACATGCAGCTCACTTCTGAAAACGGACTCGTCCAGGATCAAATCCGTGAAGATTTGATTACCAGTCAACGGTTGATAATGTTGCGCCACCGAAGCGCATGTAGCAAATTCGGAGGGGCGGGGTGAGGTGACACTGACTCAGTTTACTTTCTTGGGGTAAGCGGGCTATCTGGAACAGAAGCTTGTCGATGTTTGAATCCTCCTTTTCTTTTCCATCGCCTTTTCTAGTAAGATGTGACGACGAAGTTCCTCTGCAAGCTGAGCCATGAATACTCTTCTTTTCACAGTGGCCCCCCCATGCACGCCTTGCACAGTACATGTAGGCACATTTTCACATTTCGTAGGCTTTAGTAATTCTAGTGTTAATGATGGGGATTTAAAACCTGTGGATTTTTTTGTGTGTTGAAAAAGATATGTGGTCATTCTTTTAATGTCCTGATCATCAAAAACCTCTAGATCATCCTCTTCCTCCTGAATATCCTCACTATCATTTTGATTATCCATTAGAAGAAGACATGTCTCTATTGGAAAGCTCCACCACACTGACAAACAAATGTGACAGCAGCAATGCAGCTTTTTTTGAACATTTACAAAGACAACACTTCCTTGTCTTTGTGTCAACTGCGGCCTTTGTTTGCCCAAAATGACCCCAGGCTTCCTTTCTTTCTGTAAATACTGAAAAGTAAATATGTCTCCCAGAATAGCCATACTTCTTGTAGAAAACAGGGCGCACTGTACATGCTAAGTCCCTGGATACCATATTATTTAACTCAATACACTCATTTTTTCTCGGGCCTAGAAATTAGACCTTGCTCCAGCATAGACCGTGTGGCCTGAAGATGAAATGCCTTTGGGCAAACATAAGCATCTGCAAACGGTTCTCTATGCAAGTGGTCACATTTGACACCAGGTTGCCCACTTTGTTTTGCTACAGCCATGAATTCTCTGCAGTTCCAGTCTATTGGAACTCTGACACCTTTGGTTGAAAGACTGAAAATAAATTGCAGGTGATTCCTGATATATTTTCAGGCAATTCACACTTACTGCATCCACTCTTTCTTTTGCCATTTGCTTTATGATCCTGAACACATTTCTCTTTTCTGCAGTTCATTTGCAAACTCATGTGTCATGTCTTCTTGTGCCCTCCCAACTACTTTTCTAGCATTTCTCTTTGTTTTATTGTAGATTTCCCTTATAGATTTCATTTTGATGACATACCAGAAGAAGAATATACTGAAATGGAAAGTCAGTTTGAAAGTGAAGCACCTCTAGTTAAATGCATTAAAGACCAAGGTGATGGCTAAAGGGAGGGGGCAGACGGCATTAAAGAGGTGGTTGACCATCTGACAGGTGTGGTACAGTGTTGGGAGAAACTCAGACCAATGCACAATTTGTAAGAAGTGGCTGCATAAAAGATGTAATGGTGTTAAGGGTAGAATGCAGGTGTCAAGTGAAACCTGTGTTTGTAGAACATGTGTGAAAGGGGTGCAGAATGCTGCTTTAGTAAGTGGAAATTACATCTTGGCTATGGAGTTACTCAGGAGAAACTATGAAAGATATGCCATTTAGGTAACATGTTGAATACTGACAGAATTGTAAGCTGTTCAACATTCTGACTTCTAACAGATTCTGTCCTTGGTATTGAAGGGTACAGTTTGTGAAAACTGTGTGGGGATTAATATGGTCAATGGAAGTAAGATAAAGCCAATGAAAGCAGAAGAGCAGACAGTGGAAATATAAAATGAATGGGTGGAGTATCAAGAACTTAGAGAAAAATAAGATAATAAAAAACTTGGTGTGGAGAAACATAAAAGAGTGATTTAAGCATGTGGAGAGAAATGCAGAGGATGACTGAGTAAAGAAGTGAAGAAGGTGGTGGTGAGGAGCCCAGAGAAAATATGGTTGAAGGTAGCATCAGATTATAAAAAAAGAAAGGATGCCTAGAACTGTGAAAAGTGGAGGTGAAAGATTTATGTGAACAACTGACTAATTTAGGTAAACCTAGAAAATGGCCATTAAACTGGTCACTATATTAATGAGTTCTACCTAATTGGTCTCCATTCAAGTTTGTTTTTTAAATTTTGGCAGTAAATATGCAAAAAAAGGAAGCTTTTATTTTTAAAATCCCAAAAAGCTCCAAACCCATAATACAAACAACATTTACAGTAAATACATGTGGGGAAAAAACTGGCAGACTAAGAGCAAGCACATTTTCTGAATATTCCAGAAAGAGTAACGTCTGTGCATTAGACAGAACAGTTCACATCATTTAGGATGTAATGCCTGCTGTGACCAGCACTCTGCTGTGGCAGCTGAAAATAGAAAATAGCAATATTGTCAGTAGGCATTCTAATATTCCATAAGCCATACATTTCTTTTTCATAAATCCTGATTTTTCTCTTCATTATTCTCTGCTACCATATCTGTTATCATTATCACTTTAAGAATAACATCAGAACATCTGTTTTCATATTTCACTAAAGCCTTGTTAAAATCCCTAGGCCATGTTAATTTGTTATAAGAACATTTGTTGTAGTTATTGAAGTAGTTTAATATTAACTATTCCATTGTTTCAATACACTGTGTGCACAATTATTAGGCAAGTTGTATTTTTGAGGATTAATTTTAATATGGAACAAACACAGTGCTATCAGTCAATCCAAAATGTTAATAAACCTGAAACCTGAATGTTTCACAACGGAAATGTGAGTGTGAACATCATCAGGGGAATACATATGTGCGCACAATTATTAGGCAACTATTAGTGTGCAGATTTATTATGCAACTAAAGGAAAATGAAAATTTTCCCATCTCACTTGTTTATTTTCATCTGTTATAGTGAGAATAATAAACAAACACCTCAAAATTTACAAATAAACATCTCTGACATTTCAAAAAAAAATCAATCAATCAATGACCAATATAGCCACCCTTCTTTCCAATAACAGTCATAAGCCTTTCCATTCATGGAGTCTGTCAGTTTCTTGATCTGTTGACGATCAGCTTTTTGTGGAGCAGTGACTACAGCCTCCCAGACACTATTCAGAGTGGTGTATTGTTTTCTCCCCGTAAATCTAGCGTTTAAGAAGTGCCCACAAGTTCTCGATAGGGTTTAGGTCAGATGAGGAAGGGGCCATGTCATTATTCCTTCATCTTTAAGGCCTTTACTGGCTGGCCACGCAGTGAGAACTTCGATGCAAGTGATGGAGCATTGGCCTGCATAAAAATCATGGCCTTTTTCCTGTATCACTGTTTGAAGAAAGTGTCTTGAAAAACTGGCAGTAGGTTTGGGAGTTGATTTTGAGTTCATCTTCAATGCAAAAGGTCGAACTAGCTCATCTTTAAAAATACCAGCTCATACCAGTACCCCACCTCCACGTTGGAGTGGAGCTCTGTGCCCATTACTGATCCACAGGTCCATCCATCTGGTCCATCAAGAGTCAGTCTCATCTCATCGGTCCATAAAACCTTTGAAAAAAATCTGTCTTCAGATATTTCTTGGCCCAGTTTTGACGTTTCAACTTATGTTTCTTGTTCAGTGGTGGTTGGGTTTCAGCCCTCCTTACCTTGGCCATGTCTTTGAGCACTGAACACCTTGTACTTCTGGGCACTCCAGGTAGGTTGCAGCTCTGGAATATGAAAGTACTGGAGGATAATGGGTTCCTGGTAGCTTCACGTTTGATTCTTCTCAAATCTTTGGCAGCTAATTTGCATCTTTTGTTCTCAACACATTTCTTGCGACCCTGTTGACTATTTGCAACAAAATGTTTGATGGTTCTGTGATCACACACCAATATCTTAGCAATTCCAAAAGTGCTGCATCCCTCTGAAAGACTTTTACAATTTTTGACTTTTCAGAGTCAGTTAAATCTCTTTTTGGCCCATTTTGCCTGAGGAAAACTAGCTGCCTAATAATTCTGCACACCTTGATATAGGGTGTTGATCTCCTTAGGCCACACCCTCCCTCATTACACAAATACACATCACCTGACGTGCTTAAATCCAATAAGCATTCAAGTTAATACAGCTTGGAGTTGGAATATACGCATAAAATTGATGATATGGTCAAAATACTCACTTGCCTAATAATTGTGCACACAGTGTATTTGTTTGCTTTGGTTTTGTTAGTAATGCTACTGCTCCACTTTTAAAGTATTTTTTTCTCCAAGGTTTGCAAAGCTTTAATCCAGACAAATAATACCTGCTACTGAAAAATTAGGTTTTAAAACTATTCATATTATTTGCTCAAATCAATAACCTTGACATACTGTATTGTCAGAAATGTGAGCATTCTGTTGTGCTCATGGGCACACATAAAGGAGCACAGGCAGGTTTGGGCTTAGGACTAGAAGTATGGCTTATTTGTCTTCAGTCCAGAGTTGCCAACCCAGAAGTACTTTGACCCCAACATGTTTCCAGTCTTTGAAAAACCACAACCTCACAAGACTGCCATCTCTTGACCAGATGGCAGCTACCTGCTTGAGCACTCAACTGCTCCAATAATGCAACTGCCACTGCTGCTAGTGTGCTAATGCGCCAATGTTTTTGTGACTACAAAGCAGTGATCAGTGCTGGAAACTCAATACTCTTTCTTGACCTTTTCTTCTATACTTTATCTTATTGTACACTATGCATTAACCTTCTTGTTGTGAATGATTTGTTCTGCATTCCCCCTTTTTGGTTAGAATTAAGTGACCTATTTTTTTAATTTATTGTTGGTACAATCATATTGTATATGTAAAAATAAAACTAAAACTGACTATTGAGGTTTCAAAAACTAATAATTTGGCTTTCAAGTAGAATTCTCAGTGATTAAAAATAGAATGTGAAGCTGAAAATTCTTCACTTAATGAAAAATACCATCCCATTAAAAGCAAGATTAAAATCCTTATTGCCAGCCGGCCTTGAACGATCTTACATGTTGTGAATACATTGGGTACAGGATTAATGACTGTCATCTCTGAATAGTATAATAAAAACACAAACAGGTTTGCTATTTTGAAAGATAATGAGCACTTGAATACATAAAGAATGTTAAAGAAATTAAAAAAATGAGTTCTGCATAAATATCTCTTGAATTGCTTTCAAACACATGAAAACAGAGGAAAGATTTTTATAAGATCACTCAAGACCTCTTTAATGATATTATTAATAACTAAGAATGACACATTACTTAATCAAAAATATTCCAGCATGTCCACATGGGGCCTACTTTGGTCCCATATGGGATTGAAAGTGGGTCCCATCTGGGCAGCCAAACTGGGTCCCACCAACTTTTGCCCGCAGGGTCCAGATGGTCACATGTGGATGCCCATATGGAATAATAATGGATACCAGATGAGTCACAAGAGGGAACCTTGTGATTAAACACAGTTGCCCCACATGGGTTTTATGTGAGGTGCAGCCAGCATCTCCATGTAAGGACTACTTTGGTCCATCATGGGCTTGAAAGTTGAACCCATCTGGGCAGCCAAACTGGGCCTAGCCAACTTTTGGCCACACGTTCCACATGGGCCCCACATGTGGATGCCCATATGGGATAATGATGGATGCCAGACGGGTCACAAGAGAGAAGTTGCCCCCCAACAAGTTTTATGAGAGGTATAGTGCAACTTCAGTATAGGGTACATATAGGTTCCTGCAGGGGTTGTAAGTGGATAATTCAAGGGTGTCTTGTGAACTGCATGGGCTACCTTGTTTTACAGTAACCACGTCTAACCTCCTCCATTCCCCCCAAAAAATGAATAAAAAGCCCAATCAAACAATACAATTAATATTGTTTATTATATAATAACAAAACAAACAAATTATTAAAAAGAATAAAAAAATTGAAATAACAATATAAACATTTGCTTTTACTTCTCTATTATTCAAAAATGCAACATAAATATTGAAGAACACAAAATAAATTATATTAACATGTTAATAACCAGTTAATAATGAGCAATACAGAAAATAGTTTGAAAAAATTTAAATATGCATAAAATAAAAAATAAGATGCCAATTATGCAAAAAAACAACAATGGGGATCCATAGTTGTTCTGCTTGAACATTATGGTGAGTGGCTGGGGGTGGTACCCAGCCGGGATGTCCAGGAGGACCAGAGGTGGGCTTATGCCTCCTCCAGACCATGAGGGGGCGACTGCACTGGTGGCTTTGGGGACCATGGGAACAGGGCTTAGAAGTTCAACCCTATAGGGGCCCATGATCACTGCCAGGTGGTGCCCCAATGCCAGTGGAGCCCTGGCCCTCAGCACTTCCGCTGGGGTGCTTCCGGGTGCGCAGCCGGTACTTCCGCCACACCAGGAAGGGGTGGCAGAAGCTCATTGGGAGACACCTGGAACACGCCTGGGTGTGTATGAAAGGGGCCGCCTCCCTCCATTCGATGGCTGGAGTCGGGAGGAAGAGAGACAGAGTCTTTGAGGAGAGGAGATGAGAGGAGTGGAGGCGGACCGGAGAAAAGCATTGGAAGAAAGGCCTGGACTACGGAGAAGCACTGGGGTGGTGTGTGAGCACTAATTGTAAATAATATGTATAATAAACGTGTGATGGATGAACCATCGGGGTCCGCCTGTCTGTGTCCGGGCCAAGCTCCACAACATCAAAAAAATAAATAAAAACAAATACAGTTCCAGAAAATTGAATCCCTAATTATATCTGCAATAAAATCAAAATTGAAACTACTTGATGTCTAAAATAATCTACTTGCGAATCCTGTATATTTTCAGCAAGCTGTTTAGAACGTCTAAATAAAGCAGTGTAGATACCACATGGGCTGGACCGGCTTTGCAGCCAGAATAGGGGATGATTTCTTACCCGGACAGTAGGCTCCTGGAAGATAGACAGGCATCCTGGCCAGGGAAGAGAAAGGGGCCAGACCCAGAAGAGATGACCGCAAACATATGGATGGATAGCCAACCAGAGGTGGAAGAGGTCGCTGGGGACTTTCTATTCCCCCCAGACGCTAGATGGCAGAAGCCCTCCATGACCGCGCAAATTCAGGAACCAGCAGGGAATGCTGGGAGATGTAGTCCGGCAATACAGCCCTGCTGGGGACCATGGATGGTGCAAGGGGGGTGTTGTAGGGAGATGCGCTCCCCAATTTATGGGACTTCTGTGTGACATGGAAGTACTTCCATCGGGCAGTCAACCAGTCAGCAGAAGTACTCCTGGGTCCATAATAAATAAAGGGCTGCACTCCCTTTTCCATTCAAGTCGGAGATAGAAGGAAATACAGCAACACTCGACTGGAGGAGGGCAGTGCGGTGGTGAGAAGAAGAAAGGTTTTGTAGTGAGAGACAACCTGTCTTTGTGCTTATGTTACTTTGTGGAAGAATTGGTGAATAAACCATCCTTTATTCGAACGCAGGACTCTCAAAAAAACTTCAGTTATATTGAGTAAGTGTGCCCTTAAAAAACACAAAAATACACATATAATGTATTTCTTTTTCTTCCAATTTAGTAATGCAAATAGTGAAAGAGCAAATTGCATGGCTGTAAATCAATACATATAGTCTTGTTCAAGAGGTTCACCCATTGTTTAGACCTAAAGTCACATTGCTTGAACATTGACAGTTATAATTTAGCAATGGCAAATCTAACTGACTGTAAACACAAACAACAGAAATAAAATAGGAAATGAATTAATTAATGTGTAGGCAAACTTTCTCTGTGAAGGCAAATGTCATGCAGGACTTTGTTCAAATTTTCAAATACCACTTGTGGCTGTCCTACAATAGGGGTCTAAGTAGTACGTTATAGGTAGAACCAAGGGTGGGATTAGGAGGGTTGGAATAAATTTGTGTACTCTTTGGCACTTTAAGATGAGGGCTGCCTACACCTGATATTTTAAAAAATAAATTTTACATGACAAATTATGTTCAAAGAACAATATATTACCGTGTTTAACTCGAACAGCGTGCGTCAGATTGTTTGACTGCAGGCGGGAAAATTCTTTCTTTTTTCATGGAGGAGGGCCCAGTGCTCAGGTGACCAATCAGAAATTGTTTGATATTTTCATCTTATATGTACAGTGGTGTGAAAAACTATTTGCCCCCTTCCTGATTTCTTATTCTTTTGCATGTTTGTCACACAAAATGTTTCTGATCATCAAACACATTTAACCATTAGTCAAATATAACACAAGTAAACACAAAATGCAGTTTTAAATGATGGTTTTATTATTTAGGGAGAAAAAATCCAAACCTACATGGCCCTGTGTGAAAAAGTAATTGCCCCCTGAACCTAATAACTGGTTGGGCCACCCTTAGCA